>NC_045559.1:25381922-25682216 GCF_009819795.1 Aythya fuligula | reverse complement strand
GAAACCTTTTTTTTTCTGCTTCCTAGCAACCTTATTCTGATTTTCAGCATTTTTCATCTGTTATCACGCATTGTCCACAAGGCAACATTTTTATTTTTCATAAACAGATGGTCTCCCTCCTTGATGTTTACCCAGGTAATGATTTTTCAGGGCAGATTATGGTAATTTTAACTTTATATTAGCTCCTGTCTCCAGGATGCTGCTTTTCCATCTCCCTAATCCTGTATACCTGGTTTACAAACCAGGAAGAAATTGTGGTGCTGACAAGCAGGAAACTCTCTCAGATAAAGAAGGGAGGAGATGGGGCTCTGCTCATGCATCCCCTCACCACTTTTCCATAGCACATGTGAGAGGAGACATCAGTATTTACAAGAGCTCTCATCTACCTGATACATCCTTTTGATTTACCTGTACAGAAGAATCATGTCTTCTGAGATCCTTCACTAAGATAAGCAAGCCACGGTCTTTTAAGCAGTCTCAATCTGCTTGAGCAAGAGCCTCTCCTTCCTCATTTTCCTACTTTTTCTCTAAGTCTTAAAGAAGCTATTTTTTCCAGAAAATCTCTATACATGCAATAAGTTAGAGCACATTAAAATCTTTTAAACTATTAAAATTAAATAATGTAATTTAACAATAATTCTATTACACTGTGATTATTATTATTTTATATATATTTTTTCTGCCTGCAGATAATAACAGGTTTTTAAGACTACTATGAAACTTCTTTAGAGTTGAATATATCAGGACACATTCTCTTCCTGTGATTTTGATCTTATTTGATGTCCTTAAAAAGAAAGTGTTTTTTTTTTTTTTTGTCTATTAATTCCCCTCCTTCCTCCCCCTCCCCCAATTTGAGATCCAGGCATAAATAGTTTGTTTCACCAAACAACCAAAAAGCTGGAATACAAAGGAGTCATTCAGGTTTTAATTTGGTCAGATATATGCAGACAACATAACTGCATCACTATCAAGGAACATTATTAGAAATAAAAGTATATTTACTTCAAACTCATGATGAATAAATTGTAAACAGTAATTGCAATATATTTAATTACTAAGTTCATAATAGGTTTTAATGGACACTACATTTATGAAGCTATGTGAAATATGAAGTACTTAACAGAGGCAATAACTAGTTTAATTTCTCTTCATAAATGTAACTGCCATTATTAACAAATTATTATGCTTAGGAGCTGTGAACAGAGACCATCAAGAGGAATTCTCTTCAGTTTGGAAAGCACGTATATGAAAATGTAATTCTATCCAGGTGTGACCACATATCACTGAGATTGACAAGGATATTGTCGTTGACTTCAGTTGCAATGATGTTCTCCATGAATATATGTAGGTTTAAATATATTAAAGATATAGCACAATAATAAAGAGAGGTAATAATGCTTATCACTATCATTGTAAAATAGTAAAGCACAGAAATGAAGTAGTATAAGACTCCATTAAAAAAATTCAAGCATATATTTTAATAAAGTTATCATATTCATATATAACAATTAGTCTTCTGCAATAGCATTACAAGAAGTGTGGCCACAGTGTTGTAAGGCAGAAACATATGTAGTTTCCTAAAGCCTTTTTTATTTTATTATTATTATTATTATTATTTATTTATTTATTTATTTATTTATTTATTACCTTTTGGAGAAAGGGTATGATGCTGCAAGAATTAAGAATTTTAACAGAATAGCACAAATTTACTCGAGATCATTATACATCCAAAACTCAGGTAACAGGAAATATATTGTTAATTACTGGATCAAAATAAAATAAAAAAAATCACAAATACACTTTAACAATTTTTCATCAGTTATATGTAATAAGCATGTAATCATGAGATTAAATATGTTGCACATTAACTAGAAGGATTTCATCCTTAAATTGAAAAAAAAAAAAGATCAGTGTACACAGTAAAATTTCATGTAATCTCAGTATATACAGGACATTAAAAAATACATTATAAAACAAAACTAAATGGAGAGAGATATGCATTCTGACAGATCTGTTCCTAAGAAATCTAGAAGTATCAAGGTAGTTGCAGTATAAATAGAAGGCCAGCTATCAGTTTGGGCCAGATATTTAAAGTTTTTCTCAAGTGGAGAGAGTTTAGCAACAAAGAACTTGAATGTAGGTGTAAAGAAACAAATAGGAAAGGAAAAAGCATGAAAGAAGAAATATGTGACATTCTGATGAGTAAAACGTGTCATTCAGTGCTCTGTAAACACATTTCCCTTCTTCAAGTAATAGTTAACTAGTTTGACTGCCTCAGCATCTAGGTAAAGTGAGATATCAGAGTGAAGGATTTAGCAGATTATATTATTTTCATCTATATTCCAGGAAGATGATAAATGAGTTTGAAAGGATACAATCTCAATGTTAGGTAATAATGGAAAATAAAGAAATTTACCAGGAACCTAAAGAATGGGTCAGTCATTAACTGGAATGGAACGGATTGATGAAGAAACCCTGGAGGTTCATTCAGGTTAAAACACACTGCTGCTGCTCAGCTGCATGCTTAAAACCCCACTGCATCTCTCCTGCTTAATTCTGCCCTTAGGATTTTCTCTTTCCAGGCAAGGGGGGAGAGTGCAGAGATCACTTTCTGTAACTGCAGGATAGGATTGTATGGATCAGGATTTCTGTCATTTTTAATAATGCCCATGGAAACAGAAACCCTGAGTTACCATGGTAAGGAATCCAATATAAGGACATAGATAAGAGAAAACTTTGGGAAAAAATATGTCAATGTGCTTATAAACAAGCCAAAAATAACAACGGCAAAAACTCACAGCCTTCCAAACATTCTTAACTTACGCCACTTCTCCACATCTAATTAAGGTGAGCACTAGACTGTTTCATACTTACATTGTAAACTGAGAAGCTGAGGTGGTCATTTATTGTTGATAAGCAGCTTGAATATTAAGATGCAAAAAGCCAATGAGAGCTGAAACTTCATGTTCAAGAGAATGAAATATTTGGAATGCAGCAGAATGTTTAGCAAAAGCTATCTTCACTGTGAATTTCTTATTCCTCTGCTATTACTAATAGCTGAGGAATACTAGCAAATTCCATTCCATCAGAGTATTAAAAAAATATGTAAATGAGATATGGAGACCTAATTAGAGTGCAGGAGTTGCATGGTTCAAGGAAAAGTTTGGTTATGTATCAGTAATTACACAACAGCCCCTTTTCCTAACAGACTAAAACAACTCAATTTCAGCATAATATGGATTATAATTAAAACAGCTTTTCAAACTAATGATGCATGAAATATGTAATAAAAAACGTAAAGTCAAAACATCTATATAATTTGTTTAAAGACCGAAGAAGCATGGAAAATAGGATTTGTTTATTTATTTATTTTAAGTTAGATGCAGATAATATAATAGTCTTTTATATTTAGAAACAGAATGTTAATGGCAAATGCATAATATTCCATGCAAGGGAAAATTCATACTGAGCTACAACATGAATTTAAAATTTTAACTTTGTTCTTATTCTTAGAAGTGAAGCAGAATGAATTACATTGATATGGATGCTCAAGGAGGGCCTGGGTAGTAGCAATGAATGTTCAAAATGAGGGGTTTGCAATGATGAATTAAATTTAATGGGCCAATTCAATCTTTTCAATCACGTTATTAAATCTAAGTATTGAAATGCACATTCTCCTAGGAATTATTGTTCATTTTGTATCTCCATGACTTTTTCTCACATATGAGTTGTTTTTTTTTTTCTTCTCTAAAAGATGAAATTGCAGGGTGCCTAAAAAAATTGTACCAAGGCAAAAGGAATTGTACTTCCTAGAAAGGAAAACTGAACAGCAGGGTCATAAACCTCTGAGTGTTCAGTTATTTTTACATATATTTAAATGACACTTTTGGATCATATCCAGATTAATCACATCCATTTTCTTCACTTATTTACTTCATCCTTGGATAGCTCTTCACAGAATAAGAAAATTCTGACTTTTCCTATGCCACTGCAAATAAAATTACGAGGAGGGCTAAAAATCAGAACTGTAGAGATATTCCTTAATTATCTTTTAAATATTACTGATCTATGAAGGAAATCAGTTGCTTACTCTGTTAAATCTGACTGGGCATTTCCAAGTATCTTAACCTCAAATAATAAACTTCTAACTTTGAAGTCTTTAAATTATTATTTAAAATATTAGTATTATTTAAATACTTTATATTTAAATACTTCCAAGGTTAAAAGAAAAAGTAGTTATTGGGAAGTACAAGATTTAATAAACTGTGCTATTCTGAGCTTTTGGTCAATAAAAAGGTAGGCCATTTCTATAGACTCACACAATGGTAGTCCTTAGTCATGGCCCTGCATTTTGGAGCATTCTATAGGAGATGACTGAAGGTTGTGCTGCTCCACTGAGGGCTGGAGCACCAATACTGGAGCCCACCAATACAAGAATCATAGAATCATTAAGGTTGGAAAAGACCTTCAAGATCATCTGATCCAACTATCATTCTCCACTAGACCATGTCCCTAAGCACCAGGTCTGACCTTTCCTTGAGCAGCCCCAGGGATGGTGATGCCATCACCTCCCTGGGCAACCTGTTCCAATGCCTGACTGCTCTTTCTGAGAAGAAGTGTCTCCTAATTTCCAACCTAAACAATGTTCACAGTAAAAAAAAAAAAAAAAAAAAAAAAAAAAAAAAAAATAAAAACTGTCACCTCTTTCCTACTGTGAAATCTGGGAAAGCTCTTACATTCAAGGAGTCCCATTATAGTCATCACTTCAGAAAAAATTCTGATGAAAAGACTGTGTAAATGAAAGCCTGTGTGACTGGTACCTCACTCAGGTCAGTTGTGTGACTTTTGTGTTACTGAATGTGTGAAGAGTTCAGTATCTTTCACTCTACTCAGAATCTAATCAAACCTTGATTCTGGTATGTTTAAAAATTAAGATTTTTTCTTAGCTTGCAAAGCACCTGGCAGGACTAGACCCTCAAGTTATACTCCATTTTCCTTTCTGTCTTTCAAGGCTCTCTGTTCATCAGATCACTAATATCAATGAGCTAAAATGTGTTATGTTGTATTATTATTATTTTCATAGAGGAGAATGCCCTCTGACACAAGAAAAGCAGAAGGAAAGCAAAAATACTGAGACATACACACATATATTTCCTTTTATGCATGCTAGTACATGCCATGGAAGACAAAAGGAAGAGTTTGTAAAAGTCCAAGGCAACATGTATAGTGTAGAGTTCCTTGGAGGTTTCACTGCAGCTCTGACCACAAGTTCAGACTGTCTCCAAAACACACATAATATTTTTTTAGAGGGGAACAGTAGCATTAGGGTTCAAGATCAATTTTTGCTCTCAAAAATTTGTGTAAATAATGTGTTTTCTTTTCCTAATGCCATTTCAATGGTGTTGATGTTGAAGATAGGCACAAGTGAATTATATTTGGTATGTGGAGATGAAAGAAACTTGTAAACCAACTTACTTGTTGATCGCAATTGATCAAGCCAAATTATTGTATATTTATCTCCTCCCCTCCCCTCCCCTCTGTTTATCCCAGGAAATGAATTTTAACATTATATATTCCACTCCTTCGTATTTTATTCTTCCTTTAAAGAATTTTGCACTTTGAACTGTCAGGCCTGCACTGTGTAATGCAACACATCCTGCAGACATGTGCCATCACATCTTTAGGAAACATAAATAAGAAAACCTAACCCAACATATTGTATAAAATTAGTGCTTTTAGGCTACTGTATGGTGGTCATTTCCTATTCCAGAATGACTGTAAACTGGAGTCTTAGGATAGCAGATGAAAAAGTTTATTTCAGTAATTTACTGGTGCCATGAGTAATGTTTGAGACCATGCCATTTCCCTAGCACTTGTGACATATAAAGTCATTTTTTCTGCAAGTGTCATACAATTTTGCATAATGCAGTGTTTTTGTTTGTTTGTTGTTGTTGTTGTTGTTGTTATTGTTGTTGGTGTCCTCCCCCCCCGACTGTTAACTACACAGTTATCAGACTTGAAAAACAGAACAAATAAGACTATATTACATATTTTATACAGAGATTACTTGTGCTTCAGCCACAAAAATATATCATTAAAGTTCCCTTTGTAATACTTGCTACATGTTTGAAAATGAAAATATTTGATATTATAAACTAGGAAAAACAAACAAACAAAAACATGCAAATATTTCACAAATACTTGTATTTCTCTGTGCACTAATGTGTCAATATCTCAATATCTGTTTAAGGAAGTGCCCATCCAAGGCTCTTCCTGAACATACAGTACTAACAATTCAACAGAAATATATGATTGGCTTTCAAGGAATTGAATCTATTTTTTTTTTTTTTAGTGCTGTCTGTGCTTTTTATTATGTATGTGAAAGCTTCAGATGCTGATATCTTTCACAACTGTTGGAAAAGTGCAGTTTATGTGGAATGATTTTAAAACAAATTATATTTTTGCACAAAGAAAAAGTGGTCTATTCCAGGCTGTTAATAATTCTGTTTCTCAGATAGTGATTCTTGTTTACCACTCATGAATCTTTAATCCAATTCAGCCTTTTGACATTAATGGAATCTCTTTCTATTTGATTGCATCAAATAAGACATGTAAACATGTCTTTGCTGGTATGGTGTACTTTTTAAAAACATACTATTACCTTTTTTTTCCTTTTCCTGTATTTTTACTACCATGCTTCTGTCCCCTCCCAGCTTCTTGTTCACCCCCACCTTCTTGTGCACCCTACAGTAGTAGGGCAGTATGAGAAGCTGAAAAGTCCTTTACTTAGCATAAGAAATGCTCTACAACAACTAAAATATCATTGTGTTATCAACATTATAACCGTAAATCTGAAACACAGCACCATACTAGCTACTAGAAAGAAAATTAACTCTATCCCAGCTGAAACCAGAACACCCTCAAAAGTCCATCTTGGGACCTTTAATTTAATTCTGATGACTTGGACAGTGGGATTGGGTGCACCCTCAGCAGGTTTGTGGATGACACCAAACTGAGTGGTGCAGTTTATATGCCAGAGGGTTGCCATCCAGAGAGGGACATTGGCGGGCTGAGAAGTGGGCCTATGTGTACCTCATGAAGTTCAACAAGACCAAGTGCACCTCCTTCAGGGCAATCACTAGTATCAGTACAGACTGGGTGATGAATGGGTGGAGTGCAGCCATGTGGAGAAAGATTTGAGGATGTTGGTAGATAAAAATTTAGATATAAAACTGACAATGTGAACTTGCAGCCCAGAAAGACAGTTGTACTTTGAGATGCATCAAAATAAACATGACAAGCAGGCTGGGGGAGATGATTCTACTTCTCTACTCCACTCTTGTAAGACCCCACCTGCAGTAGTGTGTTCAGCTCTGGGGTCCCCAGCACAAGAAAGAAAAACTTGTTAGCAGGTTGTAGTGGATTTATGTTATATGGATTTATGCAAGGTTTTGGTAACAGGGGGCTGCAGGGGTGGCTCCTGTGAGAAGAATCGAGCAGCTGCCCCATATTAGATAAGAGCCAGTTTCAGCTGGCTCTAAAGGTACTCGCTGCCGCCCAGAGCCAAACCAGTGAGTGATGTTGGCTGGGCCTCTGGAAGAGCATATTTAAGAAATGGAAAACAAAACAAAACCAAAACAAAACAACGACAAAAAAACACACTGCACAAGAGCAGCTGGGAAAACCAGGAGTGAGAACCAGCCCTGCAGGCCCCAAGATCAGTGCAGAGGGAGGGCAGGAGGTGCTCCAGGTATGCAGCAGAAGTTCTCCTGCAGCCTGTTGGAGAGGCCTCTGGTGGAGTAGGCTGTCCCCCTGCAGCCCATGGGTCCCACATGGAGCAGATCTCCACGCTGCAGCCCGTGGAGGAGCCCCCGGTGGAGCAGGTGGCTGTGGCCTGGAGGAGGCTGCGGCCCATGGAGAGCCCCCGCAGGAGCAGGGCCCGGGACAGAGCTGCAGCCCGTGGAGAGGAGCCCACGCAGGAGCAGGGGTTCTGGGGGCAGCTGCTGCCCACCTGTGGGGGACCCGTGCTGGAGCAGTTTGCTCCTGGGGGATGGACCCCGTGGTACCGAGCCATGTGAGGGCAGTGCTTGAAGAGCTGCTGCCTGTGGGAAGCCCACGCAGGATCAGTTTAGGAAAGACTAAGTCCTGTGTGAGGGACCCGACATTGGTGTAGGGGCTGAGAGTGACCATGAAGAAGTGATGGAGGTGAAGTGCTATAGACTGACTGAAATACCCATTCCCCCACTCCCCTGTGCCACTCAGGGGGAGGAGGTGAAAGAGGGTGGACGGTGAGGAAGGTGTTCTTGTTTGGTTTTCTTTGTTTCTCACTTCTCTAGCTTGTTAATAACAGACAATAATTTTCTCTAATCTCCATAGCTGAGTTTGTTTTGCCCATGACAATAGTTGTTGAGTGATCTCCCTGTCTTTATCTCAACCATTGAATCATTTCATCATATTTTCTCCCCTTTTTCCCTTTAAGGAGGGGGAGTGAGAGAGTGGTTGTGGTGGAGCTCAGCTGCCCACCTGAGTAAAACCACCACACATGTCCAGAAAAGGGTCAGAAAAATGGTCAGAGCACTGGAATACCTCCGCTACAAAAATAAAGCTGAGAGAATTGGGGTTGTTCAGCCTCAGGAAGAGAAGGCTCATTTGAACTTACAATACATACAGAAAGCTTGTAAGAAAGAGGGAGAGGGATTTTTTACCATGGCCCATGTTGATACAACAATAGCCAAACAGTTTTACATTGAATCACGGTAGATTTAGATTGGATATAAGTAAGAAATTCTTTACGATGAGGGTAGTGAGGCACTGGAACAGGTTGCCCAGAGAAGTTGTGGATGCCCCCTCCCTGGAAGTGTTCAAGTCCAGGTTGGATGGGGCTTTAAGCAATCTGATCTAGTGGAAGGTGTCCCTGCCCACAGCAGGAAGGTTGGAACTAGATGATCTCTAAGTCTCTTCCAACTCAAACCATTATATGATTCTATCATTTTATGATTCTAAGGTGCTATGAAGCATCTATCACCATCCATTTTAAATCATTGTACTTCATGAACAAAGGTGTAGCTACTTTGGAAAATCTAAGTTTTCATGCTTTTGAAATGGGGATATGCAGATATTTAGCAAGCAGCTTAGTCATGTGAATGCTGTTCCAAAAATCTTTTTCAGAAAATGGTTTCTTCTAAGACCCTATTGCTGTCCTCTGGAGATAGGGTCATCAGGGATTCCAACATCATTCTTGGTTAGAAAGCATTTTACAGTTCCTCAGGTATACATGTCATTGTCATGCATGCACATTTAAATAGCACCTTCTCTTAGTATGTTGCTTGTATATTGTACATGTCGATTAATGGATTTCTTCAGCTGCAAAATGTTTTTCTGCTGTCTTTAATGGGTTAAACCCATTTCTTCTTCTTTTTCTTTTCTGTCAGATCCAGTGGAAATTATTTGACAGAAAAGGAATGGTGATTTCAAGGAAGGAAACATTCATGCTTCGAATATTATTGTGGGTGTCTGGTAGAGACCACCTAATCAGGAAGAAGCAAATGAGACATTCTTTGTTCCTGATAAGGTGCACTGTTGAGTGCTGAGAGAGCAAGTCAATGTCATTGCAAGGCCATTCTGAATTACTTCTAAACATTTTTGGTGATCAGTGGAGGTTTCTGAAGGCTGGAAAGCATCAAATGTCTTTCCTGTCTTCAGGAATGACAAGAATGAGGATCTGGGGAACTACAGACCACCCAGCCTCACTTCATTCCCTGTGAAGGTGACAGAGCAAGTCTTCCAGAAGACTGTTTCTAAACAAGTTAAGGACAAAAAAAGTGACTTGGAGTAGTACCTGTATTGGTACAGACTGGGGGCTGCCTGTCTGGAAAGGAGCTTTGCAGAAAAGTATCTGGAGGTCCTAGTGAACAAGAAGTTGAACTTGAGCCACCAATGAGCCCTAGCAGTATCCCATGTTGCTTCAGAAAGAATGTCACCAGCAGGTCAAGGGAGATAATCTTTCCCTTCTTAGCACTGGGGAAACCACAGCTGGAATGCTGGGCACAGTCCTGGGCTCCCAGGTACAAGAGGAACAAGGACATAATGGAGCAAGTCCAACAAAAGGCTAGGAAGACGATGAAGGGCTTGGAGTCTGTGAGCTACATGGAGAGGCTGCAAGAAAGCTGGGATTTTTAGCCTGGTGAAGGAGTCTCAGGGAGATGTCATCCATGTGCATAAATATTTGCTGGGGTGTGGAGTAAAGACAGTGGATCCAGACTCTTCTCAATGGTGTCCACTAACAGGCTAAGATGCAAAGGGCACAAAATAAATAGATGCAAATTCCTTGAAACAGAAGAAAAAGAGTGATCCCAAACTGTAGCAGGATGCCCAGAGAACCTGTGGAGTCTCCATTCTTGGAAATGCCTAAAACCTGACTGGATGTAGCCCTCTTGGTCACTCTGTTTAGAGCAAAAGGTTTGGACTAGATGATAGCCAGAGGTTCTTTCCAGCTGAAATGGGTCTGTGATTTTCTGTCAAATACTTAAGTGCTGATAAAGCACTGATATGATATGATTGTACATGTGTTTGTTTTCAATGGGAGTGAGAAAGCATGTGTGTGTGTGTGTGTGTGTGTACGTTTGCAAGCAAAAGTGAAATGCTTTTCTTCATTAAATATCACCTAGTTCATCCAGAGCTGTTCTTCCCTGCTCTGGAAATTGCCAGAGACCACTCAGTTTAATGTTAAATTTCCACTTCTGTCCCAAACTTGTGGATAACTGAGAATAAAAGAAGTCTGTGCAAAGCAAAACAGAACAAATCTGTGCAGGATATTTTAGTATGCTGATTAGCTGCTACATAAAAAATAGAACAGAACTTTTTCTTTTGGGAGAGTACCTGGTGATGGCTTTCGAGAAGCACAAGCAATATGTTTACTAATCTCTCCTGGCTAACAGCAGTATGCTTAGCTTCCATAAGCCTGGAGGGCAGTAGTTCTTTGAGAACCTACAGCTGCAACAGTTTGAGCATAGTAATTTTGTCTTCCAATTACAAAGTAATTGAACAAATAAATAAATAAATAAATAATCCTTATCTTTTACACAGTTCCAGCCACACACTTCAGCTCTACAAGGAATACAAAAGACCTGACAGCATGACTACCTACATACTATTTTTAGCTCATGATAGAATCTAATACTGCTAAGGGACTAAAAAAAGAAACTGAATTCTAAACCCTTCAAAATATCAGGCATGAAGCAATCACATCTGCAGTGTCCCATTAACTCATGCTGGATTTAAATGAAATTTCAGAGAGCATTTGTGTATCTGACAGCTTTTTTTTTTTTTTTTTTTTTTTAACACCTACTGACTATAAAGAGTTTAAGCATCAGGAAAAAAAAAAAAAAAAAAAAGGAGAGAGACAGGTGTTTCCAGTTCCTTTAACCTTTTAAAATCAAGATAATACATTTTCTGGCAGTTTCCAGTATCATTTTGACTTGTTTTAGTTTCTTTAGAATGACATATTTCTGTGGACGCAAGCATATGTAAAATGCATCAACATGTATTATGTATTCATAAATGCACATATTCTCTTTTCTCCACACACTAATGTAACATTCATATTTTTACATTTGTGTTGGGTGTCTGTGCCCAGGTGTTGGCAGTGTGGGGCTGCAGGGTTGACATCTGAGAGAGGGCAGGGGCTACTGTGTGATGGGAACAGCCTGTTCCAGGTGGCTCCACTGAACCAATCAGGTAAGTTGCTGATACCTGTAGGAAGACATAGTTAAGATGGGATAAAATGCTGGACAGGCAGAGAAGGGAGGAAAAAGAGTGAGAAACAACAGAAGGAACATCAGGGCTGGAGGAGGAGGAAGAGTAGGAGCATGAGCATGTAAAGGAGATGCAGAGCAGATACTGTTGAAGAACTGCAGCTCCTGGAGGGTGCATGCTGGAACAGAGGGAAAGAGTGAGAAGGGAGTTGTAGAGAAGCTACTTTTTGCTAGCCATAACACATCTCTGTCTCCACTCTGCTGCTCCTTTTGCTGAATGTTACCTCACTGAGGGGACTGAGTGTAACCAGCAGAAATAACAAGGGGACAGATGAGTTTGTAGTGAAGTTGAGCCAGGGAAAATGGGGAGGAAAGGTGTTTTCCTTAATTGTGTTTTCCCTAGATTGTATTATTTTGTCTGTATTATTTTTTGTTTTGGTTTCCCAATATCTGACTCAATAATTAAGTATGCATATTAATTAAGAATAAATTAATTTCCACAAATAAAATCTGTTTTGCCTGTAACATTAATTTGTAATTCCTAGAACCTTAGAATGGTTTGAGTTGGAAGGCCATAGTCGGGGCACCTTCCACTATATCAGCTTGCTTAAAGCCCCATCCAGCCTGGTCTTGAACACTTCCTGGGAGGGGACTTCCACAACTTCTCTGGGAAACCTGTCTCACCACCCTCACTGCAAAGAACTTCTTCTTTATATCTAATCTAAATCTACTATCTTTTAGTTTAAAACCGTTACCCCTCATTGTATCAATGGAATCCCTGCATAATCCCTGATAAAGTCCCTCTCCAGCTTTCTTGTAGGGCCCCTTTAAGTACTGGAAGTCTGCTATAAGGTCTTCCTGGAGCCTTCGCTTCTCAAGGCTGAACAGTCCCACTTCTCTTAGCCTTTTTTCATAGGAGAGGTGCTCCAGCCCTGTGATCATTATTATAGATCTTCTCTGGACTTGCTCAAACAGGTCATGTCTTTCTTATCCTGTGGGCTCCAGAACTGAACATAGTACACCAGGTAGGGTCTCACAACAATAGAGAAGAGGGGAGACCTGTTGGTCATGCTTCTTTTGAGGCAGCCTAGGATGCCTCTCTCTTTCTGGGCTGCAAGCATGCATTGCTGGCTTGTGTTCATTTTTTTTCATCCATGACTACCCCCAAGTCCTTCTCCACAAGACTGCTTTAAATACACTCATTGCACAGTCTCTATTCATTTTTGGGATAGTCCCAGTGAAGGTACAAAACCTTACACTTGTCCTTGTTGAACTTAATGAGATTCACATGGGCCCACCTTTCAAGCCTGTCAAGGCCCTTCTGGAAATTCTCTCTGGTATCTTTTTCCTCCAATGTGTCAACTGCACCACTTGTCTTGGTGTCATCCACAAACTTGCTGAGGGTACACTTCTCCTATTGTCCACATTGGTATTACTGTGAAACCATACTGATAATTTGTTTTCTGTGTCTGGTTAGGGTACTCTTGCTGGCTAAGAAACTCATGCAACTTTTCTGACTGAGAAGTGAGAGGATGGTATGGTGTTATTTCAGTTTTACCTACAGATTTTTCAAGTTACATTTTTTTCTCTGTGTTTTATACGTAGTTCCTATTGGAAAAGGTAGTAAGACAGTAAAATGTAATGGTAGCAACCACCTGATGTCCAACTGTGCAATTATATGCCCTAGTAAAGACTGAGGCATCTGTTAAAACTTGGGTTTAACTTGGACAATATTTGTCTGAACATAATAGGCTGTGACATATACTTGAAGGGCTTACTGTGTTTTCCTTCCGTACATAGTATATCATCTGAGTTTCAACCTATGTTTCAAGTAGTTTATTAGTGCTGGTCAATAACTGAAAGTAAAACCAGTGAAGACTTGCTTTTAGTGCCAGAAAACTGAGAGAGCTTACTTTGGCTGGAGATCTTGTTTCTCTGAACTCTACCTACTCTATCTCAAGTCAGAATTTAATTCATGATTGCCTGAAGGCATTTTAGTGTGAATGATTTTGAAAACAAAGGCTATTGATCCTTTATTTGCATGTGGCTTTCAGTAGTTCCAGGAGCTTCACAGTCATCATTTGTTTGCATTTAAGTGGCATTCTTCAGCAGTAATGGTGGATCTGGCTGAGTACCTATTTTAAATTTATAAAAATGCTGTATTGGTCTGGGAGATAACAACTTACTCTTCACTTGAAAGGAGAAACTGACTGTATAATATGTAGGCTTGATGATGAATCTATTTTCATGGCTGTATATTTATTATTTGCATATTTTTGCTAAGTTCTGCTCAGTATTTAAATGAATTTAGCCAATATGAAAGATACTAGGCTGGGAGCAGTGGGTTGCAAAACCTCTTATACTGGGGCCGTGAAAAACCCACATATCCTTTTCCTGCATTTTTGTACTGATTTGCAAGGTTTACTTTTAAGAATAATAATTGAAGTGCTCCATGCAAAGATGTACACAAAATAATCATTAGCAGTATAAAACAGATTTTATTGATCCTACAAAAACAGAAACTATGCTATGTACTCAAATGCCATCTGCTTCAACACATCTATCTACTAACTCAGCACATACATACAAATCACTTCTTCAAAGAATGCTCTATACCATGGTAGCTTAAGGAAGGGTTTGGATTTTCTGCTGGAACTACAGGCAAGGTGACAGTAAAAGTGCCAGTTATGATGCATGAAACAGTTATGATGCATGTAGGGTGAACTGAGCAGAAAGCCTGAGTTCTTTGCAGAGGCCAAGCAAATCCATTAGCTGCTGATCTGTATTGAAGTGATAACCATGCCAATGCTACTTCTATTATTCCTATTATTATTATTATTACTACAACCTCTGTGACTATAATGTTTGTACAGAATGAATCTAACTAGAAGATATAGATGGAGATGTGAATAAGAAATAAAATATGTTTGTCTTTCTTTCCTTAATAAGTGGAGCATGGAAAGAAAGTATGATTTACAACAAACAAACAAACAAACAAAAAAAAGAAAACCAAAAAACAAAAAACACTTTATGACAAAACTAAGAGAAAACTCTTTAGTTTGAGTTTTAGTCAGAAGCACTATACTTTCACTCTGATCCTAGAGAAAAAAACTCTCTGTATTGCTCTCCTAATACTGTAAATGTTGCAATCTCCCATCATATTAAATTTTGAAACACACTCTAGGAAACATTTTTTTTAGAATGCATATTTTCTGAGCTTGACAGACATTTAAATAATCTAGAAAATTTGCATATAGGTAGAAAAGCATTCCAAAATAAGAAATGGAAAATGTGGACTAATGAAACTATACAAATGAAAAGAAAAAAAAAAAGTGAGTTCTTCCTGAACTGGAGAACTGGATTAGCTAATATTTATCACTGAAGAGTATACACAAACTGCACCATGGCATTGAAATTAATGATGATTACACTACATTTAGGTACCTTTAGTGATGAAGCAATCAGATTCTCCTCTCCTCTGTGGTTTGTGTAGGATAGTCATTTCAAAACCACTGAAGGGAAATGTCTAGTAGTATTGCTGTAACAGTTAAAGTGCTGTAACAGTTAAAGTGCTTTGCAGGGATGCCCCATCCCTGGGGGTGTTCAAGACCAGCCTGGATGAGGTCTTGAGCAACCTGATCTAGTGGGCGGCATCCCTGCCCATGGCAGGGGGGTTAGAACTAGTTGATCTTTAAGGTCCCTTAAAGCCCAAGTCATTCTATGATTCTGTGATTCTATGGCTATCCATGCCGAAAGGCAAGGTAATAAATAAATCTAAAGCATCACTGGGCCAAGGGGAAAGCAACCAGCACAGCTGAACATGCAGAGGAGGCTTTCATAGGGCCTGGGCACATCTGTACAGAGAAGATCCTTTAATGCAAATTAGACCAGCTATAAAGCTGGCCTCCCCTGTGCCAGCTGCCTCTGTATTTAAGCAAATATCAGGGGAAATGGAGATTATCAAGATGCAGGAAAATCTAAATTACATGTTCAACTCCAGCTGCTGTGTGGCTGGTGATTAAGAAAGCCTCATCCAAACATATCCAAATGTACCTTTGTGCAGGGATGAGCTCCCTGAGCCATTTTGTTCTATAGAAGTAGAGTCAGACCACAGATAAAGAGCAGAGTCAATGTCTTAAGAAGACAAAAAGATGTAGCCAGATACTTCTCTTTATCTACGCTTAGTGTAAATAGATTTTACCTAGTATTGTAATGTAATGCAATAATGTAGGAGGCATTAACATGTTTTTAGCCTTTTTTTTTTTTTTTTTTTTTTTTTTTTCTTTTTTCTTTTTGAGCAAACAAGATGTCTGTGATTCTGAAGTTGATGAGGATACAAATGGCAGAAGTGTTGTGGTACATAGGGGTACAGGACAGAAATCCATAGGAAAACAGATTTCATTAATTCCATGTTTACAGAAGAAGATGTCTTTTAGTTGACCAAACATTTCTCTAATCAAAAAACATTTTGTTCTGTTACTGAACTGAACACAATACAGAAAGCATATGGGTAAAGCTATTAAGAATCTGTTTTCTACAGGGGAAGGTTGTTTGTTTGTGTTTAAACATTATTTATATCTTATTTTTCTGATGGTAATATATTTTTTTTTTCTGAATTATAATTAGGAAAAATAATTAAATTCTTTATTATTATATTTAAATATGTAAAACAAAAAATTCAGTCCTTGTGATGTCTCAGATGTAGCAAAACCTGTTATTGGGAACTGTAAACATGCTATTTTTAATATCAGTGTATTTTATACAATTTCAACATTAATAGGAAAAACAACATGCTGCTAGACAAAAATCTGATAAGTTGCAAGTGATCTTTTCAAATTGTCTTATGGAAAGAAGACAACTTCCTTTAACAAAACTAGCTGTGGCTTTATAATTTACCCTTTACTTTAATAGTTTGAATTCTGATAAATGCTCTGGCATATTCATTTGTGAGAAAATAAGAATTCTCCTTTCAAATACTTACTAAATTGAGACACTCTTGCTTGTAGCTCTTAGTAGTAGAGAATTGCTCCCATTCAGGGCAGAGTTTGAATATGGAAATCTCTAACGTGAATGAAAAGCAGGCTACACAGAGTATAATCAGTGTTTATGAGTTTCCTCACTGGGTTATTAAGATTAAAATGATTAGGTTACTGACTGTGTGCTAGGAACTATTGTTCATTTAACAATACATAAATTGTTTTAAAGGTGTGAACAGATCTTGTTGCTGAATCAAACATTTTTCATAAAAATATAATTAGAAAGATACTCTGGTGTGGTGTTATGGGATAATAATTTCAGTAATAGGAATGTGAACTCTGTTTTATACAAAATAAAAGCTTGTTACCCTGTAGGGCCCACAGTTAGTGAGACTGCCACAGCTCCCTTGTATATTGCTGCCTTGGAGAGCAACTTGCTGTATGTTGCTGGAAAAATGCTGTAACTAGAGGCAGATACTAAATCATCCTGTTAGCTCTGTCCCATTGTCTTGTACACTTTACGTTGGAACTGAAAATATATTGAAATAGAAATTTATACAGTAACATTAAAAATCTCAAACTCAATGTGTTTCTTCAAGGATGAGCTAACTGTTCATGTGTGTTTTATATTTAATAGACTGCAAAAATATACTAAAAAGCCCAAAGTGGGTTGCAGACCATTTATAGCTCCCACATTTAAAATGACAGTTCCTTAGAACAACTGAAAAAATGTTGTTATGAGTTATTATTATTATTATTATTATTATTATTATTATTATTATTATTATTATTATTATTATTTCTGGCTATATTGATCAAATCTATGAACAGAAGTGGAATAACAGAGTAACAGCCAAGTACCTTAATGCAACCAAATAATAACATGAAATAGTAAAAGAAAGCAAGACAAAGAGGACCAGAGAGATCACATAAGAAGTGGTATTGCAGAATATTAAATCTACTGCAGATAACCAATAGCATATGAACAAAATTAAAATAGACAGTCTGAAGCTAAAATCTGGGAAACATAAATTTGTTTCTCTCTAATGTTTCCCTAACGGATAGCTCCAGTGAATGATGAGGATTTATTTTTAAATAATATAATTTCACTGCTAACTGCCCTTTCTGTCTAGTCCAATTTACATAAGAAATGAAGATGCTTAGAAGGTATGATTTTTGGGGGAAAGAGAATTTTTGCTAAGTCACTCTGAAAGCCAGGAACAGAATGAGATCAGTTTTGTTTTGACTCAGAGAAGCATTATAGTAAACCAAATTTTTAAATAGAAACACAGACTATTGATTCTGTGTAAATGTAATTCTGAGATCATAGTGCATCCTCAGGCTGGGAATGAGCTGCATTTTGGCTGAGTCTTGTGCTCTTGTGAAGGTTCAGAGGCTCTAATAAGGCTTTGGGCAAATGCAGGCATCCACCTACATGGAACTTATTTCAAGTCAGGGACCTAACACTACTTAACTATATTGGATCAGAAATAATAAGCCTACCAATTGTACAAAATAAAACTACAGAACAGATGGTTCTTCAGAGTAAGTGAGGTGGGGAGATGTGCTAGTAATGCCAAGGTTTTGGGAAATGGTGAAGATAGGCTCTGCTCTCGCTCAGGTGTAGGTAGGCACATGGTAAGTCATTATTAATGTAATTATTTCTTCCTGTTCACTTTATAATAGCTCTGGGTTCCCATGGATGTAGTGCAGGATTTGCTGTATATGTTTATAAGACTATGGCATATCACTGCAGTGTGTGGTTGAATGAACTGTTAACTCCGCTTAGTTCTGGATGTGGTGGTTGGTTCTTGATAAAGTGAAAAGCTGTTCATATATCTGACAAGCTAACAAGAATAAAGTCAGTCTGTACAGTCGCACTGTTTATTACTAGTAAATTAAACAGTGCTAGGTAACATTTGAGGTACTGGTGTTCAGTTGCCTACAATGTTGAATTATTAATACCATACTTTTTAAGTTTTGGCTTGGGCAAACTATCACTCGTTTACGAGTTATCACAGTCTGATTATTGTTCCCAGTAGTCATTTTGGATATAGTCACTGTGTTCAGCATAGAAAGACTAGTTAAGAGTATGGGTGCCAGCTTTTCTAGGTTAGCTGGTTTCAGATCTGGGGAATGGTCAAAAACATATTTAATCTATTAGCATTGAAATTGCTTCACAGTCTGGTGCTACATCAGAGATAAAACATAGCAATTAATAGCTCTCAGGTTGGAGAAGGAAAAAGCTTCTGAGAATGCTTTTGGGCAGTAAATGACATGTGAGCAGATGCTATTCTTTTAGGCCAAACTTAAACCAAATTACTCAGAAATGGCTTAATTGTGCCTATTTGCTTTGCAATAGATTAGATCTCACAGTCTGTAAGAGCTGAGAAATATGTAGGTCACTGCTGCATGTCTCATTTTTGCTGTTATTTAACATATTGGGTGACATCTTTTAGCTCCTAGACCTCATCTTAGAGATCTGGACATGCATTCAGGCAGTGTGAAGCACAGGCTGTCAAACTCTACTCTGCTGCTTCTATGATGGCAACTTACTTCCACTTATCACTTGAGTGCACCAGTTTTATTGATCCAGGGGCACAAGGTGAAGATAATGACAGCATGAATATGCTATATAGACATTTCAGAATTTTGGTTTATGTTAAACCCTAGATTGATTAACATGAAATAGTTAAATAATACATATGTGGTAGGGTGACATCAATATCAAAGAATATGGGGAACGTACTTTCCCACCTCAAAATGTGCATGATAGTGATCCCCAGCAGGGCTTCATCAAAGAGAAGGTTCCAGCATCATTGTGAATTCTTTGGTTCTCTTCTGCATCTCTGCCAGTATGTGTATCCTGGGAGAGGGACCAAAATTCCCTTCAAAGGTGGACTCTGGCTGGAGGGCTGAAGGAAGGCCACACTGGGAGACAATAGGAAGGCCTGGGAAAACATGAGCGGGACTTCCCTGGTAAATCCATACCTGAGGTGTCTTCCAAGTCTCCCGATTACATACACTGAATCTCCTTCTGTACTTGTTTGTCTCTGCCTTTGTGGAGTCTACTTAATTTAAGATGTGACTAGCAAAATCACAATGGATAATGTTCCATGGAAAAAAAAAAAAAGACAAGGCTTGACTTTGTGCTTAGGGGAATTTTTACCCATTACCTATCTCTTTTTACATGGCTCCTATATCTCTCTATGAAATTGCTATTATATAAGGTAATGTGTTTCTTTCCCCATTAAACAAAAACAAATGGGAAAATACTTTCACAAGAGTGACCTACTGATTACTAATCTGAAACGTAGGTTCCAAGCTCATTTTCTAGATTTATTATTTTCTGCCAAAATTGATTTGGACAAAACAAAACAAAACAAAACACAACACATTATAATCACCTAATATGTGGTTAGCAATTTTCCATGTCATTACACAACCCTTGTATCTTATCACCCATTTAAATGAATACCTGTTAAATGAACAGACCTGTACAATGCAAACAATTTTTCGATCCATCAAGCCAAAACAAATAGAGGGCTTCAATAAAGTCTGTACAACAGTATACTACACTACAGAATGCAGTAAAAATGGGATTTACCAGTGTAGAACAATAGTTAGTTGAACACACAACTTTGTAATAGAGTCAGAATTACTTTGGGGGTGTGGGGGGGAGGCATTATTGTACTATAACCCTATTGCTTTAAAATCTTAAGGAGCTCTGAGGAAGCATTCAGCACCATCCAAATAAGATTTTTGAATATTTGTTACTGTAGTGCCCATAAAATTGACACTGCCCATAAAATTGACACTGACTGCAACTGAACTAGATACCAGATGTGCAACAATCTATCTTACTGACTTCTGTCACTACACATCTGTCCTAAATTCCACTATCAGTCTGCACACTTGAATCTCTTTAAGACAAAGATACTGATGTGAACCCAAAGATTGCAGTGGACTAGGTTTATCCATTGATTTAAACTATGATTTAGAACTAAGTTCTCTGAGGTGGAAGGAAATGTGTTCACTCTTGGTTCTCTTTAAGACAAAATTCACATCCAAAGATGCATACTTTAGCAAATGTCTATTGTATGTAAATAGAATTGATAAGGAAAGTTACTGACAGAATCAGAAGAAAGAGGGAGAACACTGGGTGATCATCTCTGAAGCATTTTCAAAGAATTTTTAACAAGGATTAGGGAGGAAAGGGAAAAGATATATTTTTATTAGGAATCAAGTGAAAGGGATACAATATTAGAATTAAGTGGGAAGGCCAAACCTTAGAAAATAGTACTTTAGAATAACTGAAATTGAGTGAATTTGTTTACTTGTCAGAGCTACTAGGTAAACAGAGTTTGTTAATCTTACTTTTTCCAGACACTTTTAATTATAGTTGATCATTTCTGAGTTATAATGAGTGATACTGCATGGACCGGTTCTTTCTGTCTCTAGCAGTATTTAAGGATATGGCTGCACAGATACATGACTTCAGTCACATAGCTCACTCATAGCATTTACTGTTTTAGCTGCCAAAAATACTTTAGACTTGTTACTTCACTTCATAGCTGGGTGTAGCTGAAAGGCAGTTTAATAAGCTATCCCATTGCACTGTTATGCATCAGCTATGTCCCAGTTCAGATCCTCTAGCTCTTTGAAATCACTTCTGCATCAGGAAGAACAGCCTTGCAATTATGAGTCTGAGCTGCAACCTGTCGTTTCTTAACACTTCTTGCCAATATCCCGCAGAAAAAGACTTCATATAAACACATGTATCAATTGAGATTTGGCAATAACTTGTCTCTCCTGAGCTGTAGCTGACACACTGTTTCTTATCAGCTACGTTGCTCTCAGCTGAAACAGATGTCTAACCTCTCAGAAAAGACTCAAAGCTTACATACTGACCATTTCCTTTGCATATTGACTTTTACCCATACTTAAGCTCTAAATTACACATTTTTATTATTTTTTTTTTCCTGTGCCAATGATAGAATGTTGTGCTTCAAGCATAAGATCAGTGAGGAAGTAATAGGACCATGACCTAAAAACCAGTTAGACTTCATGCTTGAATCCTCCTACCAGCTAAATAGCTCAGCCAGAGTTTTTTCCCTAGAAGAATCATGTAGACTTTATTTTGTGTCATTCATATTGCATAGAAAGTGTTTAGACACTCTGGGGATAGCAAGGTGATACTGTCTCTGTTTTTGCTGTATTTGCTACCTATACTATTGCTATAAAGATCTGAAGTACTGGAAATTGTAAATGTAGAACAGATTTTGTACTTTGATGTCATTGACACTGTGTGCTTGAGGTTAACCTCTGACAGCCCCCTCCTCTGGTAAGGTCTGCTCTCTTTACACTGCCTATGTGTTCTCTAGTGAATGGTTTTCAACCATGAGTGTCTGAAAGAGAATTTTTAGTTCAGAAGAAAATCTCTTTAGAAATACAGATGACAGTTTTCCTTTATGCTATTTCTCATTGCAATCCTCATATAGCAGATACCAAACAAAGAACTCTTACTAGGTTAGTTTCTTAGTGATCAAACAAGCCAAGTGAGAACATAGGTGGTGGAAAACACAGATTCACATCCTGGTGGCAATGGGTCCTTAATTGAATATACAGAATAGCACAGTTTCAGTTGAAAAGCCTAAATATATTAATCTCATAGCAGAAAATTATTCACAATAACCACTTCCTTCTGTGCTATTTGGGCATCTTAGATTCATGGTCCACTTCAAGTTCCCAGCTAGGACCTGATGCAGCTAGTCCCTCTGTCATGCAATACTATTATCTATTTACAAATGAAAAGAACATTCTTTTCAAAGGTTGAATGTCCTCAGTTTCACTTTGATATAGAAAAGGACTATTTTCAAAATAAGATAATTTTGTTGAGCTTTTATTCTGTGTTTAAGCTCTTGACTTTTGAAATTTCTTTATTTGCCACTATTTTTGAGATGCAGCTGTAGTACTGCACAATAATATGTTGGATAAAGAACATAGGACACAGTTCAGATAAACTTTATTTTTAGCTCCAAAATATAACTGTTGTAACAGGAGAAAAGTTATATCCAAACTCAAAATACAAGCAGACTATTTTGATTTAAAACGGAGACAAAAAGGATGTTGTGCAACAATTAGAAGTATGTGTTGGATATAATAGAAGCCTTCTAATATGATTTTTCTCTTAGAAACATCTTGGCACTGACATTCTCTGATAGTAAGTAATGTTTTTAAAAACTACTGTTAAAAAGATATAAACATTACAGGTCTTGTGGAAAATTTGTTCTTAATCTATCTTTCTCTCTTTATTTCCTTACAGTTTTATTACTGAAGGAGAAAAAAATATTTGTTTATTTTTTCCCAAATGGAATGAAATATATTAAAACACAGGAGCCTTGTTTTCATAGTTGAGTGAATTTTTAATGCCTTGTGATAAATCTCACAGAGCAAGAAGTTGTGATAGAAATTCTGAGTTTTTCCTGGCTATGTTATATGCTTATTAGGCACTGAGCCATGCACATATGCACACACATACTTTAAAATAAATGTATTCAAGTGTAGTAAAATAAATTTTATAAGAGCAAAAGCTGAGCTAAGCTTTTTAATACAAAAAGTCAACTTCGTTAGAGAATCTGACCACCCACTGCTTGAAGAAAAATGTTTGTATGCATCTATCATATCCACAGGCTGATATAAAGCATTGCAAGGTGGAGCACTACTGACTGGATAATGAAAAAGATGCATTAAGACAATAAAAAAAAAAAGCAAAAAGGATTTATTAATTAATGAATTTACATTCTCCAGAGCCAAAAATTAAATCTTCCTATACAGAATTCTTTAGCATATTAGCATCAAGGGATCAAATCTTCAAGCTACTAGAACACAAACTTAACTACCCTTATTTATTAAAAGAATCTAAACACACACTGAACATTAAGAGCCTTATTGAATTAAGGCCTACATACCTTATCAAAAGCAAGCTCTTTGTCATCAATATAAGTCTTTCTATTAACAAGAAAATGTTTAATCAGGGGTAAAACTTTGCTAGAATGTTAGAACATGCCCTAGATTAAAATTAATGTTGTGTATCACAAATTGCACTGTTTTTTTTTTTTCTTTTTTTTTTTTTTTTTCTCATTTCTCTTTGCTACCAATACTATTGCTGTAAGCAAAGATTATTTTCACATATAAAATAAGAAAATAATGCTAGTCGTGTAGAATGCTAAAATCACAGAATCACAGAATCACAGAATTTCTAGGTTGGAAGAGACCTCAAGATCATCGAGTCCAACTTCTGACCTAACGCTAACAGTCCCCACTAAACCATATCCCTAAGCTCTACATCTAAACGTCTTTTAAAGACTTCCAGGGATGGTGACTCCACCACTTCCCTGAGCAGCCTGTTCCAATGTCTAACAACCCTTTCGGTAAAGAAGTTCTTCCTAACATCCAACCTAAAACTCCCCTGGTGCAACTTAAGCCCATTCCCCCTCATCCTGTCACCAGGCATGTGGGAGAATAGACCAACCCCCACTTCGCTACAGCCTCCTTTAAGGTATCTGTAAAGAGCAATAAGGTCACCCCTGAGCCTCCTTTTCTCCAGGCTGAACAAGCCCAGCTCCCTCAGCCGCTCCTCGTAGGACTTGTTCTCCAGGCCCCTCACCAGCTTCGTTGCCCTTCTCTGGACCTGCTCAAGCACCTCGATGTCCTTCTTGTAGCGAGGGACCCAGAACTGAACACAGTACTCGAGGTGTGGCCTCACCAGAGCCGAGTACAGGGGGACGATCACCTCCCTAGGCCTGCTGGTCACACTGTTCCTGATACAAGCCAGGATGCCATTGGCCTTCTTGGCCACCTGAGCACACTGCTGGCTCATATTCAGCCGACTATCCACCATCACTCCCAGGTCCTTCTCTGCCTGGCAGCTCTCCAACCACTCATCTCCCAGCCTGTAGCTCTGCTTGGGGTTATTGCACCCCAGGTGCAGGACCCGGCACTTGGCCTTGTTGAACTTCATGCAGTTGACCTCAGCCCATCGGTGCAGCCTATCCATATCCTCCTGCAGAGCTTTCCTACCCTCAAGCAGATCAACACACGCGCATAGCTTGGTGTCATCTGCAAACTTACTGAGGGTGCACTCAATGCCCTCGTCCAGATCATCGATGAAGATATTAAAGAGGACCGGCCCCAGCACCGAGCCCTGGGGGACTCCACTAGTGACTGGCCTCCAACTGGACTTGACTCCATTTACCACGACTCTTTGGGCCCGGCTATCCAGCCAGTTTCTAACCCAACGAAGTGTGCGCCAGTCCAAGCCAAGAGCAGCCAGTTTCTTGAGGAGAATGCTGTGGGATAATTACCTCTCACAAAATGTGAGATTTTGTTCAGTGAAATGATACTATTGAATTTGCCACCTTATTGAAATACAGTTTTCTTTAAGGGAAGCCTCCTTAATTTCATGGAAGCTTGCAACTTCCTCCTCAGCCATGGATAAGGAAATTCAGCATCTCCTTAAGGAGTTGTTTAATACAGATTATTTTCCCTATAAGTATCATATATTAAAGATATACAGAATAAAATTAAATTGGAGCATTTATGTTGAGAGACGCTATGGTTAATGTTGCCAGAAGTGCTCATTCATGGAAGTCTTGATGCAAATTTTCCTGATCTTAGTGTGACTTTTGGTAAGTGGAAAGCACGTAGTCTGAATGAGCTGAAAACAGGAAGCATGTGAAATACCATATTCCCAAAATATGAGTTGTAGCAGATATATCAGGTACATAGACACTAGGTAATTATCCAGTAGTAATATGCCCATAGGTTACTAATATCAACTCTGTAAGAACAAGAGTTAATGTGGTTCTTGAAGAACCTAACACTAACAAGTCCTCCAATAAACCATGTCACTAAGCTTTTCATCTGGACGTCTTTTAAAGACCTCCAGGGATGGTGACGCAACCACTTCCCTCGGCTCTCTATTCCAACGCCTAACAACCCTTTCAGTAAAGAAGTTCTTCCTAATATTCAACCTAAACCTCCCCTGGCACAACTTTAGCCCATTCCCTGTTGTCCTGTCATCTAACTCTTTTATGAGCATTCAGTTTTTTTTCGTTTATAGTAATATACCCAGAGCCTGAAACGTTACAAATTAAAGCTCATTTGTAATATTTCCTATGAATTTGGAAAGTTTCAAACATGAATATTCAAAAAGACTGTTAATTAAGAAGACATTTCCTACTTAAGACAGTTTCTTAAACTGTAGTGATTTTGTTGTTTTGTCTGTGCAAATAACATTATTTATATCATGTACATATGATTGTTGCATACATGATGTAACAATAAATAAAAAGACTGTTCCTAAACCACAGAAGTCTTACAGTTTGTCAGAGAGACATGCATAGCCAGATTCATATTGCTGGATAATGAAAATCTAGTTCGTATTTAATACTGTCTTGATTTCAGTGAAATCAGTATCAGATATATTTTAGTACAACTAAAGAGCACAATTAGCTGTGTTAAAGGAGTCAGAAACAAATGAAGAAACAAATGATACAGTTTGACATGA
This sequence comes from Aythya fuligula, assembly GCF_009819795.1. Classification (NCBI taxonomy): domain Eukaryota; kingdom Metazoa; phylum Chordata; class Aves; order Anseriformes; family Anatidae; genus Aythya; species Aythya fuligula. The sequence goes on along the minus strand of NC_045559.1, from coordinate 25,655,916 downwards.
TTATTTATGCTGAAATTATTTCTTTTCAATAATTAATTAGTTGTGGCTAAATGAATGATAAAAGTATTGCATTCATTTATTTATTTATTGTAAATTTTGATCATGGTTTCCCTCAGAAATTTACATAGCAGTGCTAGCTGTATGTGTATCTATTGGTCTTCCCCTAATAACTTTTGAACCTGTGCATTTATTTCAGTCACATCTGAGAGGGAAAGTTTCAAAAGGATATGATCATTTCAGAGATGATCACAGTTCTATCGATTCTATTAATATGTAAGGGCTGAAAGGCTGTTGAAGTGCCACAACACTTAAGGTTGCTTAATGAGTTCAACCCCTTAAAAGACATACGGGTTTTGCAGATAAACTTTGCAGATAAACCCTATAAGTGATCCATTTTTTGGGGAAAAAAAAAAAATCAGTTGGAACTCATGTCTCCTTGGCCATCAAAGTCAGTTAATCATAAATCATACATGTACAGAGTGGAATTTATCACTCATCAGTAAATGTCTACAGAGTAGATGTGTACATCTGAGCTAGTCATGTTTTTCATAGTCAGTGAAGAGTAAAAGGCTCTGCAAAGGCACAGTTCATCTGACCTGCTTTAGATATCTATTTTAAGACAAGATAAATTGTGCCCTAGAAATGTGAACTTCTCTCCATCAATGACAAAGGCAGTCTAAGGCAACTTACTCAAACATAAATGGTGTTTTAAATCCCAATAAAAATGCAAAGGATATCAAGCTACTTATTCCTTACATAGTTAACAGAATTTAACTCTGAAAAACAAACAAACAAACAAAACAAAACAAAACAAAAAACATGCTCATAACTTTCATGAAAATTATTGTGACATTTTTTAATTCACTAAAGTTTTGAGTGCAGTTGAGTCATTTGTGTATTTCTCACATGGGAACAAGTATATTGTCTCTCCATTATAAGTTTAGATGTTTGTTATCTGTGTACATACAGAAACATATGGACAATGCAGTTTCCTTACTGCTTTGGTTGTGTAACTGTCGTATGCTTTGGATGTGGGTGAGCTAATAGGACTAAAAGGCAGAGAAAAATACCATAGGTCGAACTTGCAGGTAAGAATTATTGTCTTCATCAAAGACTCTGCAAAGAATGAAACCATGCCAGGAGACTAGCCGTGCATAACTGAAGTGAAACTTTCTGGCAACCAGTCCTGTCCTGTGTATGCAACCTTCAAGTAGTTTAGTAAATTGCAGATTGATAAATGTCATTGTTTAGAGGGTTTTCTACTATGTTGTTTCACATTACGTATGAGAAAGAACCTTAGCGCCAAAACCTAATACAAACTTTTAAGAACTTAAAATGCCCTGTTGTATTCAAGGCAATTACTTATTTTGTTTATTTTTCATTTTTTTAATAATAAGTACATTTCAACACAAAACCATAGAAATTTACTGAGAATAGAGGAAAAAAACAGCCACATCTGAGTGTATTTTTGACTTTGAATGTAAAATTTTGGTGAATAGTTTCAAAGATATGATAATAAACAAACAAGTTTTATGTGTAAGAAATTGAAAGGATACAAATCATTTTAACCCATATTTGTTATACACATACTATTTGCCTTATTTTCCACATTCAATTAGAACTAAATGTCCTTTTCTTAAGGCTTTCATAAGGAGGAGAGGAAAAGTGAAAAAAGCAGTATAAAACCCTCTAGAGTAATATATATATATATATATACATGTATATAAATATATGCCTATATTTACTGAAATAGTAGACAAACAGTCTCTTCACAGCACAGAGATGACTCTCTTTTACACATAAATACAGCTTCTTCAAATACATTACTGTATTTCAGGAACAAATGAAATGATGAATATAGTTTCTATACTGAAATCCCAGGAAATTGTTAGTTACAGATTCTAGGAGGTAGATTGGTGTAGTGTTAATGATTTTAAATAGTGTTAATGACTTTATACTGTGTATTACTCAAAAACAAAAAAACAAAACAAAACAAAACAAAAACATTTTCTCCAGGATTTGTGACTAAGGCAAGCATCTGTCTTTTTTTTTTTTTTTTTTCTTTTTAAAGTGTTACTGAAATTATAAAGCCAAACTCCAGGAGAACTGCAAATTCAGTGGCTTTTTGCAGTAGTAATTATATGTTGTATTTCTCTAGCAAATGCTTGTAGATAATTGCTGCATTTCTACTTTAACAGGTGGGTTGGAAATGAAATATAGAATACTATTGCTGAAGTGGGTATAACAAAAGATATGAGCAGTAAATTACTGTGTTTGCTTCAAGCATATAAAAGGCAATGTTTTTTCCAATCATTTTGTTCATTCAGCAGTTTTCCTGTGGACAAAAGACATTTTTACACAGTCGAAATAATAGTCATCGATCTGTTAGACAAAGACTCTGTGGTTACAAACTCTCATGACCCTTATGTCCCCTAGAATGGAAGTGTTCCTTTGATATAGGAAAAATAGAAGATTTTCCTATTCTGTTATTTATTTTTGCACAATGCATGTTGTAGTTTTTGTATCTTCAGTTCAGTGCAAGATTCTTGTTCGGGGAATGAGGAATGGCTTGCCATTTCTGCAGCTCTAACTTGCTTTCTCAGCATGTTCTCAAGCATCCACCAGCAGAATCATATTATCAGAGGTCACTGATGAGGCTACTGCTGACAGTTTGTATTACAACAGACAGTCATCATTGTTGCAGCTGTAATTTTTATTAACATTACTCACAACCTGTAAATGCCAAGTGTAATTCAGGCCTGAACTCTTTTCTCTTTCTCCTCCCCACAACTTCTTCCCTTATTTTCCTGCCAGCTTGCTTATCTCCTATGTTTCTCAACAAGAAACCTAGACAAGAGGATTTATTTAACTTTGAAAACCTTGTTGGCAGAACCTTTTCTCTTTTTTTGTGAAGCAATTTTTGTGTTGGAAGAACATCTTAATGCGATATTCTGTTCATTCCTTTTCATCACAAGTGCAGCTTTCTTTTTCCACAACCTACAGAGATTTATTTCATTAATTGTCGATGTGATAACTTACTTTACAGCATAATGAATGTTATCTGAAGTCTTGGCATGCTTTTCTACCTGGTGCTCAAAACATATTAGCGTAAGTTCTGAAAAAATAATTTTTTATGTTAGTATTTTCTTCCATGTTGCATAACAAAGTCATGTTTTGCTAAGTGTATTTATGCTGGTCAGGAATGGCAAGGATAAGATTGCTCAAAGAAGTATTTTTCAGGCACTATCACAAACTCTCCATTTTGCTCATTTTGCTAGTTCTGGCACCCTACTCCCAGTCTGTCACTCTGTAACACTCCCATTTGTCACTGGAAACATTGGCTGACCTGCACGTCAGCTCTGTCCTTCTGGGAAGCTGAGCCAGGGGGCATAGCAGGGTGAAACAGAGTTATGAAGCATATATACCCATATAAAGGGTTTGTTCACATGGGTAAGAGGACAAACACAAGGCACTGGGTAAGCTATGAATTTACTGCAGTCAATTTGGGATCAGTCTGCAAGACTTGAAGGTGCAGTAATACAGATCTGTAGTGAAAACAGCAGACATACTTCTCTGATGAGCTCAGTAGCTTCAGCATGTTACTATGAGAATATGTGACTGAGCTGGCTTGTTTTTGGCAAATCAATGGATGGGTAAGAACAAACACATATATCTCTGCACCTGCCTATATAGAAATACCCCAAAACATCATTGAACTTTAAATCAATGATAGATTAAATCTAAGCCCATCAGATGGGACAGAAAAGTGGTATTAATGGGTGATCAATGCCCCTCACCAGTGATGAAGAACCAAATTTTAATTCAAAATGGCAAGTGTAAATAGCTAATACAAGGACAAAATAATCTGTTAGCCCCAGAAGTCCCTTTTATTGTTTACTTTTCCATGACAACATGTGAATTTCAGTATTTTATTTTAATGATAGCAAATGTACCTTCAATACGGCCAAGCATGCCTACACTAAGAAAACAAAATCATCCTTGAAATGAAACCAGACTAAAGAATTAAATTTTGATAGCTAGTTGATAACAGAAAGCTTTCAGTATGAGTGAATTTTGTTTTAATATTAAAGCATTTTTACCAATTCCTTTACTGCTACTATTGAAGACTATGTAGATATCTACAGACAATTCAAATCTCCTGGTTTTGAACATTTATGACTCCACTGTTCATAATGGCACAACTTCAAGCTTCATTTGGTACATTAAGCTTCTCATGATGGGTTGTATAAATTACAAATTACAACATAATGTAACTTTTGACCAAAAAGGATTATAATAATTAAAGTCTGATCCTTTGACCACATTATAGCATTAAATTTCCTATGCACAAAAATATTTATTGAGGGCATAAAAAGCAAAGACAACACTGAGCCTTTTTGTCATTATCATTTATCTAATCTAGTCACTGAACCTGTCTGGTTCCATTTCTGTAAATGCTACAGTATATGACCTACCTTGACCAATACGTTTTACAAGCTGGAGTCATCCATTAAACTCGTGAAATGACTTTGCCAATACAGCTTGTACAAAAAGCCAATAACTAAAAAATGGTTCTCTTATGGGCTGCCTAAGCATTTCTTGTCATGATTAATATAAGCAATTGTCTCAGTTTGACTCTTCAAGAAACTGATAACTGAACAGAACAATGCTATTGGAAGGCAAATAATTACTTGTTTATACTACTGCCTGGAGTTTATACACCAAATATGTTTAATACATGCCAGATATTCTTCATTACTAAAATATATGGGAGAGTGCTGGGGTACAAATATAAATGTCACTTAATGAAAGTGCCAAATGTAGTTTGCTGGCAGTGCACAATACAGCAGTGATGAATTTTCTGTGTCAAATATGATAAATAACTGTAGCTTATGTTTTTCGTGTTCATATTCAATATCTATGTTTCTACATATGAGACATTAGCTCAAACTAATAAAACAATGAAACACTTACTTTCAGTCTCCAGAGTTAGCTTAACCATGATAATACTCACTAATTATCCATAGCAGACCAATATGAATACCATAAACTGTATGGCTTGAAGTTCTCATAAATAATTGTATGAACCACCTCCCACTAGTCCCTCACAGCCTCAAAACTTTTTGAAAGGAGAGCTTTCATGATTCAGATGATGTGGTGTTTGTAAGATGCTTCTGGCCAGCATCTAGTTTCACTGTGACCTGCTTTTAGAGAGAGAGAATTCTTTTTATATAAAAGAAAATAAAATATAATCATGAGAGGAAAAAGGAGTTTAATATTTAAAAGTCTCCAACAGAAGATCATGCCTTTTATCTGGTAAAAAAATGTTCTCCTTGTTACTAAATACAAACTATTATGTCTGTCTAATCTAGAATTAATTTGTGCAATGTTTCTATTATTTATAATTTTCTGTGTCATCGGCTGCTCAGCAGATTAACAATATATATTTTTTTTCTTGAGAATAATTATAATGGAAGAGCTTTTGTATTCATCAGACTTTTTAATGAGGTTATTAATACTTACATCTTATTACAGCTGTTGTATCATAACTGAATTTTTAATCACTTCATACACTTGTGTGTTCTCTGTATTAGTGTACGTACATGATGATTATTGGAATTGTTTATTTCACAGTGGCATACAATAATTCATTTAAGACAAGAAAATGGTTATTGTGCCATTTTTTTCTTCACTAGAATTAATATATCATAGACAATCTGATCTTTTTGCTATTGTTCAGAGAAGTCTGTAATTCTTGTTTGCTAAATTTAACACTGTAGAATCCATTTCAAAACTTGTTGAATTCAGCGTAGTAACTCCAATTGATTTTTACAGTTCTTATGTCAGTTTATTATCATGTTGTATTACTACACCTCTTTGAAGGACAAAAAGACTACACCTCTTTGAAGGACAAAAAGGAACAGTGGACAGTAGGAGCTCACTACTCTCAGAAGATGCAGGATCTTTTTAGTTTTTATTTTTTAATTTATTTATTTTTTACCCCCTAACCTGAACCTTTGTTCAGCAAACCTGGGGTAAAGATAAAGGAGGCACCTGGAAACATGTAGAGTACTTTATCCTTGATCCAGGAAAGAACTTGCAGAAGTGCAATGGACATGTCTCCCACATGTCTAACTATTTATTACCGGTGTAGATTAAGAAGACAGGAATTTAATATTGGCTCAATTATTAAGGTTATGATTAGGTCATGATTAGGATCAATTTCTGGTCACAGTTACAGCCTAACCTGATACTTCTTACACCATTGTTTTAAGCCAATGAAATACTGAAATTTTGTGCTATGAAATTGAAGAGATGACTTGTGATGGAATTTATTTTTAGTAACTTCAGCCTTCAGACATCTCATGACTATGTTAGTCATCTGAGAGAAGCCCTTCTAAGGAATTCACCTGAAGTTACCTTACTTTTGAATGAGATGAATTATCCTTTCAGATTTTCTAATTCTCTCCATAATTTTCAAAGGGAACTTAGAAAACTAGCTTACTATGGCATAATCATTTTAGATATCTAAAATTAGCCTAGGTCATCAAGTTGAACATAAATTTATACCTTTAACAGGTGTTCCACTGGCCCAGCTAAACCTGTAGTGAACTAAAATTCATTTAAGTAATGATTTAGCCACTATGGGTTAAATAATGAATCCCATTTATCTGCATTTACACACACAACCCCTAATGATTGTTCTGTTAAATGCCTTCATTTGCATTATATATACAGAATTTCTCTCTTCTCCTCAGTGAAACCAAATATCAATGAATGCACAAATACCCAATGAATCTATGTGCAAGCATTGTATTTAGCATGCATAAATTGATACCCTCAAAAAAATATGGAACTAGATAATAAATCATTTCTTCAGTGACAGGGGAGAACAAATTACAGTTGATGATTATAGCTCTGTTGTAATAAGAAGAAGCAAAATAATAAACAACATAAATTGAATAAAAATTCACCAGCTGTAAATGAATTGTAAGTAATAACAAAATCAGTTCCTTGTTAAATAATGGAATCATGATCATAATGTCTCTGTTCAAAATATAAAGCTTAAAGTACATAAGTTACAGACATCAAAACCTAATTGTATATATTTGTAGCCATTCCATTAAAACTATGGATATTACTAGCTTTTCTGTTTATTTCTTCAGTTACCTTGGTTTTAAGATAGGTTATGCACCCATTTTAAAGATTAGATCCTCTTACCATTGATAAAATTATCAATGGTAATTGATAAAATGGTAAAATTATCAATTATTGATCAGCTGTCCTGGCTGTGTCTCCTTCCAAACTCTTGCCCATGCCTAGCCTGCTGACTGGGGGAGCAAAGTGAGAAACAGAAAAGGCCTTGGCACTTTGCAAGCAGTGTTCAACCATAGCTAAAATATTGCTGTGCTGTTGCTGCTTTGGTACAAATCCAAAACACAGCGCTGTATGGACTGCTGTGAAGAAAGTCAATTTCATCCTGAACAGATCCAGTATGGTATGTATCTTTGAAATAAAGGTGCTTTTGACAAATGGGTGCTCCCTGTTTGCTCTGTTTTCTTCTAAAAGAAATGTTGTAATTATGAGGTAAATTCATCTAATCTCGTAGGGAACTCTTCTGAAATTGTAGTGCAGTAGATTAGCTGTCTGAGAAGACAAATAAGATTTAGAGCGGTACAGAAATGAGAAATTAAGTAAAAGAGAAGGTCTACAAAGAGCAAACACAGAAAACTAACTGAGTTTTGTATTTCAATTAAGGCAATTATGACCAGAAGAGAAACATTTTTATCAGTGCACTGTTGTAAGTAATCTTATAAAATTCTCTGTAAGTAATATCAACTCAGGTTAGACTGCCTACCAGGCAAATTAAAGGAAAATCTACATTGTGAATGGAAAGCAAAATCAAAAATAATATTTAATCAGACAGCACTGTAACTAGTGCTTGGATGTGTTGTAAGTGAAAGTGATTTCCTTTTTTTTGGTTGTATTGGTGTTGTAAGTGATTTTCTGCTCTTCCCCTTCCCTTTCCCCTTTCTTTTTCTTTCTTTCCTTTTTTTTTTTTTTTTCTTTCTTCTCTCTCTCTCTCTTTTTTTTTTTTTTTTTTTTTGTTTTGAAAGAATTGTTGACTTCATCAGTATTTTAATAGGGTAACAAAATATTGGTGTCTTTTACCTTTTTAGTTGGGGAAGAAAGGTGAACCTGCAAATCTCATTTGTTTGTAGTCTCATTTATCCTTACTAAAGTTCCCTGTTGGAAGGTTTCTCCATATGTTATTCTGGCACAGGAATAAAAAGTTCAGAGAATGAGAGGTATACAATTTTTCATTTAATTGACAGGAAGGCTTTTTTTTTTTTTTTTTCTTTTCTTTTTTTCCTTTTATTTATTTATTTATTTATTTTTATTTAATGCAAGAACATACAATTATTTATCTTCATACAGGAGAAAAGTATACACTCTTCTATCAGTCAATCCAACGAGCTACAACCTGCATTTTGACAGTACCATCACACACCAAGAGTTTGAGCTTCAGTTTTAACATTGTTCAGTGACTTCATGCAGGACTGTTCTCACCTGCAACTCCTGCTATTCCCTTGCTGCTTGACTGCTGTCATATTTTACTCTTAAAAAAAAAATAACGACTGCTTGTGTTTGATATGTTAAGGCCAATAATGGGTGAGGAACCTTGTTGACTCTGTCTACAAGGTGTTTTGCAGATACCTGGTTATGATTCTTGTTAACACTCACTTGAATATGAGTTAATGTAATTACAGTTACTGAGCCTGAAGTAATATCTTGAAAAGCAAAGTATATTACCTCTACATTTTGTTACACAGGAAGATTTATCTCACATCTGTCTGAAAACAGTGGAGGTCATGTTTCAAGGATCTGGATCATACATTCTAGCTAGGAGACCCAGTTGACTACAAATATTTTTCTCCAAATATGAGTTGTTCCTTAGTTTTGTGTGTTGCAGCCCTATGGAAAAACTTGTATCTATTCTGAAAGATAAATTTGAAGCAATTCCCCAGTACAGATTACTTAGACATAGAAAGATTAGTTCAGAGCACCTTCCTGAAGTTAAGACAATTTATAAAATCAGTTGTTTTGTGTTGTTATTAAACTACATTTTTTCAGTCTTAATTTCATTTAGGAGGCAGGGAAAAAATAAAAATAACCAGAAACATTTTATGTCCAGAAGAATAGCTTCTTTACAAGTATTAGTACTTTTTTGATTAAAGATAAGCAAGGTAAAGACATCTGTGTGGCTGGTTTTTTTTTTTTTTGGAATGGCTTGTCTGGCTGGTGGCTTTGTCTGTGACTAAGTAAAAATATTCTGTCTTTACAGGGTTATATTCTACAATGTTTTGAACACATAGTGAAGTTCCACAGATAGTTGAAATGTGATATAAAATCCAAGAAAGTGTCATAAACAGTGTCATAAACACTGTGAAGTCATAGTGGTACACAGTTGTTTTTTTGTTTGTTTGTTTCCGTCTTCCAAAGGGAAGGCAATTAAAAGGACCTTTCTCGTTTTCCAGATGACTAGATTACTTGGCTGCCTCTAAGGATCCTGAGAATTAATTAATAATTGACTGGCTCTTTGAAATAATAAAATATGGCGTCTATTCATAATTAATGCTGTAACTATATCTCATTTTAAAGCATTTTACTGTTTTATGTGCCCCTTTTATGTATAATTATTTATGTATCATAGATGCCAGCTGTTCTGGGTGCCCAAAGTGGCACTGGGGATTGAAATACATTTTTTTCAGTGACCTTAATTGTGCATTTCTGTACTGGCAGCAATGTTTGGGATTTAGTAAGCGCTCAAAATTAGAACTGTTTTGCACTTGGATGGTGTAGTACAAAAGTTACAATTAAGGGAATTTTCCCTAAAGTTGCTGATTCAATTTTGTACTTAGCCATGTGTCTGGACTTGATTATGATTCAGAGCATCAGAAGTGCAGGAATCAATATCCTTGTGTTTTTGTTTTACCATTCACAGACACCTAATTTAAATATCAAAATTCTATTTCTAGTGGGTCATTTTTTTTCCTTGTTTGTTTTGTTTGATTTCCAGCTCTCGGTCAATTAATTAATTAATTATTTTTTTGGGGGGGGGGGAGAGGATGGTCTTCATTACTGTCATTAACAGTGAAAGAAATCCCTGCAACAAATGAGGTGGGCCCCTCTGAGTAGCAGAGACATCAGTACCTAAAATAGTAAATCTGTAAATGAGATGTGCTGAGGGACCTTTACTTTTTCTTCTTGCTTCAATTTGTACTAATGATGCAGTTGTTGTACCACCCATTGTACAATAACTTTGCTTATCTTTCCATGTCTTCTCATCCACCCTGTTGAAATTCCTGTAGGAGCGCTTATAGAAGGTAAGATCTTTAATCGTAAAAATTGGCCCTTTTCCAATAGGTGTGCACATAAGGAACATGTATGTGGAATATGTGTAATAAGCAATATATGTACACATAAGGAAATCTTAAACATAAATAGATGCACACAGATGTTACTGGAATACAAGTACTAAAAACCCACTGGCTTTTCTGCTAAGCTTCATTCTCAGTTAAATATTTGAATCTCTAGGAGATTATATTTTTATTGCTCCTTTTTAATCTGATGTCCTTAGGTGTGTAATAATTGCTTTCCTTTCATGTAGCAGTCAGGAAAAAAACATACTTTTTTATGTACTGCTGAATTATGATTATATTATTTCTCTAAGAAATTAAATTTATATTTAGTGGGTGTAGCATAGCCACTCCCAAATTAATTGTTTTGGACCAAATATATCCATCTCCACATCAAAATACATGAAAAAAAAGGGAATGTGCCTATATAAGAATTATAAGGCATTATTGTTGATCAACAGGTAAATTTCATAACATAACCTTTTCCCTTTGATAATACATGGTTCATTCTTTAAAGAAATATCTCCTTATTAAATATCTCCTTTCTTTAAATAAATATGTCCTTATTTTTTGATAAGGACACAAATGACTGATTTTTTTTTCTTTGTAGTTTGTTAAGGAATTGGTGTTGCTAACTCTAAAGAACACATGGGTGAATTCACAGCATAGATTTTTCAGTTAATATTTAGTTGGTAGTCACTAATGGGGCAGTAAAATGAATTTGCTTTTCAAATAAAGGAACAGAATAAATGCTCAGATTTTCCAACAAAATTCTGATGTATTTCTTTCTGATAAGGAAGCTTCAAAAAATCAGATAGGATTATACAAAGAGTAGTAATTAGGTCTTACTAAATTTGTTCTTTAAAACTATTAAAGATACCCAGAAAAATAGTAGTGATTTGTTTTAAGTAGCAAAGAGTAATTCTCCTTTGTGATGGCAGTTTGAGGGCTGATGCCTTCATAGTTCTTTATTCATCTCTAAGTAAAACAAGCTCAAAGTAGTGCAAACTTTCTGTTTGACATTTTGGTGTGCTGTGGCAGACTATGTTCTGGAAGCCTGGGCTGTCATTGCTCCTGTCATGAGACAAATACTGAAACAACGCATTTCAGCTTTAGCAGAACACTCTAAGGGCAAACATACCTCTGACATGCTATGTTACCACGTTTGGTGTAGTTTTCAAGAGTGAAAGTTTTTGTAGGGTCAGTGTTTTTCATCAATGTTTAGAAAGGTTTTGTTGGTTTTGAAGTTATTGATAACCTTAGAAATAACTTGCAGGCCTGAAATACCTGTTCACATGTACATGTAACCATCATTGATTTTACCAAGTTTGAGTGTCAGAAAGAAGAATGTCAATGTCATATGTTAGTTAAGATATTCTGCAGTGGGAAAAGAGTGGTTAACTGCACTATGTGGGAGACATCTTTGAGTTAGTTCAGTCTTCTATCCTCCTTTCTCCTCACTAAATTATCCTTCTTCCTTAAGAATATTTATTTGAAAAGCTCAATTATTTATAATGTGTTTTTTTTTTTGTTGTTGTTGTTGTTGTTTTGTTCAGTTATTTATTTATTTATTTATTTATTTATCATTGAGGGATGATTTTTGTATGAAGCAATTTATTAGCTAGTTCTTAGTAGGACACAGAATGTATTTAGTTCCTGCCTTGATTTCAATCACTATAATTGCTCTTAATAGTGTACAACAAATCTAGTAGATGTGTTTCTTTCTGCTTTCCTCATATGAGGTAAGTTATGGGTCTTCTAGAAAATCATATGGCCAGTGGCCAGTTATAACTATATTAAAAAGGGAAAGGAGGGGCAAATGCACCAAGAAAACATCTCTACCACAGTGACAGATTTGATGATAAAACACCTGAATGATGAAAAATTACTGTTAAAAATAACACCAGTTAAAAGCCTCAAATTGATTTAAAATCAAGACCACCTTGATTTACATTTTGGGTAAACATAAGGCTTGAGGAGGTTTCAGATAAGATGAACTAATATTGAACTTTTTAAATATAAATTAAACATCTTAAATACAAAAACTTGATAGAAAATACAGAAATGTGGTTGGGAGAGCAGGAAAATCAGTATGTCAAGAAGGTGAGAAATTAAAATTGTCAGGGAACATAAACTTGACAAGTGTTGTTCTGACCTGGCTTCTTAATGACAGGAATAAAACACTGTATTCATTCAGCCTACAGATATAAGAAGAAAAGCTGTCCACAAGGCATTCAATAGAAGTACTGGACCTACTGTGAATCATACTAGCCTTTCACTTTTCTTTGAAAGTGATTCTTTGGGAGCACAAGGCCTTAGCTTCTGTATGACCACAAATTACACAGTTTTCAGATTATACATTAAGAGAAGGTTTGTGCTGTAACACACATTTTTTTTTTTCTGTAGAAAAAAGCAAATATTTAATGCTAACAAAAAAAAAATTGTTCTATCTAGCAGTTTTCTGTTTTAAATTCACTTACTACATAACTACACTCTCAGGGAAATATTATCTTTGTTTTGAGATGAGATTGCATTTTTCTAAAGAGTAACTATCCTGTCAACTTCCTGTAACACTTCTGAAAGCTATTAAAAACATGTTCATCATTATTATTATCATCATCATCATCATCATTTTCAAAATTATATGTTTGAGTTAATTATTCTGTTGTATAAGAAAAATAGTTCATGAAGTGACAAAATAAATAAATAAATAGGATAAATTGGAGAGTACAGTGAGTATTTTTATAGCTACAAATTTTCTCATACTGGTGGTGTCAATTTCATGGGGAAATAATAGTTTTGGTGGGGATTTCTACATATTTTAAGTTGTTAGTTTTCCTTGGACAAAAAATAAAATTTCCAGAGAGTAAAATGTAAACGATCTGATGACCGGAAGGTTTTAGATAAGTTCTTCACTCTGGGAATATTGTTTAGCATGGAAAATTTCCAGTCTTCAAACTTCAAAGTAAATTTTTGAGCATTTTTTATTTGAGCTGTCATATGGAAAAGATTTTTTAACATAGGACTGAAGACCATATAATGATAGAAATTGCATAGTATGGTTTGGTATGATATGTAGGAGTGAAATTTTGATTAGAGCACTGCATGGGAGTATTAGATGTGCAATTCATAAAGGTGTGAAGTCTGTTTATATTTTATTTTCTCTAAAAATTTACCCCTGGCTGTCTAAGAAGCCTTCCCAGCCCAAAGCCCTTTAGTATTTTGAAATGCAATAGTAAAGAACCATTATAAAGCTGTAAACATGTAAAGTGTTAAAGATTAGGAAAGTGTTAAAAAAATAGGAAAAAGAATAAATCTATTAAAAAAAAAAAAAAGGAAAAACAGCAACAGAGCTAGAGAAAATAGCCTGAAAATAGGCATTTTATTTTTTATTTTATTTTATTTTATTTTATTTTATTTTATTTTATTTTATTTTATTTTATTTTATTTTATTTTATTTTATTTTATTTTATTTTATTATTTTATTTTATTTTATTTTATTTTTCCTGCTCTAAAACTGTAAGAAAATAAACAGAGGTAACAGCCTATGCAATATTACTTGCAATGTAGGCTTTACCTCATTTGGATTCCTTGATAGGTTTTACTACTTTACATAATTTTTTTATGGTTACCTTGTATCAGAGAACACTTCTCTGAAACACAACAAGCTGTCTTTCATACAGCTTTCATACAGCATATTTGACCTTAAATACCATCTAGATAGCATAGATAATGTGGCTAATTTGAGCATGGTGTCTGCAAATTTTTGTGTTACTTTTATACTGATTACTTTTATTCCAGAAACAGGCAAACTTTGGACTGGTGGTCCATACAGGAGAAACAAAACATTTAAACTGAGGAAATGTTTTAATCTGTTTTATTTTGTTTAATTTTATTTTCCTTCTATAGTGAGGATGTTAAATGACAACTTATTTTCAGTAACTTCGTAAGGGAGAAATCCAGAGATTTAATTTTGCTTTCAGTTTCTGACAATAGTAGTGGAACTCATCTTGCTTAATTTTAATTAGCCGTAGCTGGGAGTCAACTCTAAGCCCAAGCTTCCTGTGCAATTGCTGGAGAAAGATAAGCACTATCAGATGACAGTTCATGTTATCAAAAAGTTGCTGAAAATAGTTGCACCCATTCTGATAGTGTGCTTATTTCTCTCTACTGGCAGATAACTAAATAAGATACCTAACTCTAACATGACAAGTTGAGTGAGGTTTGTCATGAATGCAAGTTTGTTAAGCTGTGTTGAGACTGTGCATGAGAGATGACTGCAGCTGATCTGAAAACAAAGCTTGTAAAGAGTTTTGAGAAATGTAGATTTAATATTACACTGGGTTTCCACATTCAGACTCCTTATAATAGAGGTTCTGATGCCTAAATTAGGTCTCATAGGCAGTTTGCAACTGTTATTCTGAATTAGGTGCCAGGGTTTAGCCAGTCCAGTATTAAGTGCTCTGAATTCCTGATCATTTTCTTGAAAAAAAGAAGCTATGAAAAATTCATAATAGTGAGTCAGAAAACTCTCCTTACTCTCATTAGAAAAAGATACCAATACTTTACAGTCTGATGGTTTATCGTTTGTTCAGGAATTTCTTTGTCAGTATACAATATAGAATGCAGAATGCAAAAGGCATTTTGAAGAAAACAAATAGAGAAGTGTCATAGGATTGTTTTATGACAAATTATTAACAAGATCTCTAATCTTAGTTGCACTAAGTTGATTCAGTAAGTCAATTCAGTGTGACACAGATCTGATCATTTGAATTTCATGTAACTGCAAAGTAAAAATGAAACCAAATACATTTCATTTATATCTAAGATCTTCCCTAATTCTACACATAAACAAATATATAATTTACAGTAGGGTTGCGGAAAAGTTACCAGTATTATATGGATTGTTTTATATCTACTAATATCTTTGTTGGCTTTAGAAGTAGAGGATCTTAAGGATCTTGCATTTTTTTGTTGTTGTTTGTTTGTTTGTTTGTTTGTCTGTTTGTTTTCCCAAAAGAGTTTTATTATTCTTTTGCTATATCTTAGTTTCCTGTACCCTAATACTGTGTTTTCTTGCCCTGTATGTCTTCATGGTGATGTCCCCATTTAGCAGTACGTGGTTGTGCTTGCATTATTATCAAGAACAAGAGAGAATCACTTAGAGTTGGAGAGTTAAGAGTTAACTTAGAGTTAAGATAGTTTGTTTTTGCTATAGAGGAGGAAAGTATATTTAAGAATAGTAACTCGGTAATATTAGTTGACATTAAAATACCCTATTTTCACTTGTGCTCAAGCCTCATTCTGATGAGCACATACAATTTTGTAACTACAAAAACATGCTTGTTATAGCCAAAATTTTGTTTTTCAAGCTCACAAATATGTTTCCTAATGATTCATTTGTTCCTAGGTTGTCTGCTGGTAATGAACCTTTCATCTGATTCAGAATAAGTCTTCCTAGCCAAGTCATTCCAGTCATTCTACATGTTCTCCTTGACTTGTTCTGTTTCATGTGTTCTATCCTCTTCTCCCAGCTGCATCATTCCTTTTGCAAAGAACCCTGCTGGGCTTTGGCTTGAGCTATGCTCTAGTGCCTGTTACGTTACACACTTGTGAGTAGATAAAATTCTCATACAAAGGAAACCAAGCTCTATCAGACTCCTTGGCTACAAATACTTGATGAACAGTACAGGCAACACCACATATTTCTCAAGAAGTATGAGAAATATACGGTATACAGTAACTGCATGTGATATGTAACTGTAACTAAAAAAACATCAAATATTTGGAAAAAATCAAATAAAATGGATAGCAAGGTATATGTGTGAGGAGTGGTGTGCTTGTTTTTTGATTTTATTTTCTGGATCCCTTTCAGTCAAGTGTGATGGTTTATTTTTTATTTATTAATGATGGATTTTTAAGGCCTGACCTTGAAAGCTGCCTATAGCAGAAAATTTCTGGCTTCATGTGGAGACACATTAACATCAATGAATCTCTGTTTAGCAAAAGTCTACCCACTTGATTTAGTGCAGTAGGTCTCTGCATTATAAAATCTTCAAGCCTAGGTTTGTGCTTTTTTATTTTCTTTAATAAAGGATAAAGCATATAAATTGTACTGAATAAATAAAAAATGTCAGTAACTGTAGAGGATTTTCATGAACAACAGAGGATTTTCATGTATCAACAGTCCCAATGGAGTTGCAGTTGTCTTTATTCTCAGAATAACATAAGAATGGCCATACCATGTCAAATCAGAAACTTTTGAAGCCTAGCAGCTTGTCTCTGATGGGAAGAGATACCTCACAAAGGATGTAAGAACAGAAGAAACATGGAACATTTAAAAAAAACTTACCATGGGGTTTTTCTAGAACAAGCACCTAAACAGCAGAAATATAGGTGTTAAATAATAACAAAGATGTATATCAGTTTTGTGGTTTTTAGTAGCTTTTGATAGATTTTTTTTCCCCCAACAAATTTATCTGTGAGTTTGACTAATGTACACTTCAGTTACTATGCAAATCATTGGGTTGGAGTCTGTTTCATGTGGTATTAAGAAATTTCTTGATCAAACACAACTTATTTGATAGGTTAGAAAAACCTAGAGCACCAAGTAGTTTTGTATATTGGTCTGTAAAACAAACAAACAAACCCCAAGAAGTTATTTGGTTACTCCCACCCCCGCCCCCCCCCGGATAACATAATTTGGGCTATTCAAACCTTATCTCCATTTAGTTCTCTGAACAATATTAATTTATAAGTATTCTTCTGCACACAAATTTGTATGTCATTTAGATTAAGCATCCTTTATTAAATTCTAAATATCACACTAATAAATGTGATTAACATACAGTATGGAAAATTTTTGATGTTCTTCAGGTCTATTTTACGACTATTTATTTAAAGTCTATTAAACCTATATTATTATAGGTTTTATAAACCTAATTTAATTTTAACCTTTATTTTATAAACCTAATAATATTAATAATATTAATATTAATATTAATATTAATATTAATATTATTATTATTATTATTAATAATAATAATAATAATAATAAATAACAACAACAATTATTGTTATTGTTGTTATTATTATTATTATTATTATTATTATTATTATTATTATTATTATTATTATTATTATTATTATTAGATCTTTCTCAAGAAAATAAGCCCCTAGTTATTCTTCTCTGGTTCTCTGGGGGCCATTTATAATTTTAAGATGCAATTGCCTCTTTAACCTCATACTGTGAAATATGATCTAACAGAGCAATGGAGTCCTTAACTAGAACTTCACGGAGCTGGATGTTATCCAAACAAGTCTTAATCTGGACAGCATCAATATTCATTTTATTAAAAGCTTTCTGCAGACAATGTAACAAGGGAATATATCTAGGTTTGGGGGAGTTATTGTGTTTTAATTATTGTGTTATTATTACATTTTAATATGTAAATTACTTGCCATAAATTAAAAAAAATAATGACAGAATTTGGAAATGTAAATAGATCAGTTCTTTTAAGTATATGCTTCAAAGATCCTCTATTATAGCGAAGCATGTTTATTAATGGCTGCATCTCTTGTCTGACTCCTTTACAAATCAAATGAATCCTACTGAGAGTGACAAATTCAAATGATAAATTGCATTCTCTCTTCTCCATATGTGCCTAGCATCGATGTAGCTAGCATGGATCAGTAGGGATAACTATCTTTAGAAAAGCCATGCAGCTGAAATGTGAAAAATATATACTGTCATTTTGCTAAAACTGTTCCCAGAATAAAATCACTGCTGACATTGACCATGGCAGTCACTCCTAGAAGTATAAAGTTATGTATTTGTTGACATGCAGCTGTTTAAAAAAAAAAAAAAAAAGGAAAGATAAAATATGAGTAAGCTGTAAAAGCAGACAGTCTTACTTTTTGCACATTTTCATGATGTGAGAGAAAGAAGCTGTCTTTCATTTTATTCAGAAGTTACTAGAAATAGTGGAACTTTTGTTCTAGTAATATTTCACTAATATGACATCAAAGAGTTCAGGCAATGCAAATGATAGCACATTCTCCCATTTGATTTTTAGTTTTAAAATATTCTAATAATAAAACCTGTCATAATTAATTTGAACACTGAACAGAATAAGGATAACAGAGTCAAAAAGCATTTGACAAATCAGATCTTCTGGTCTCCCATGAGGCCTACTGTGGGGACTACATTTGTGGCTATTGTTCTGTCTCACTCTCTTTTCTGTTTTTAAATCCACAAGAGAGACAGATACTAATAATTTGCATGCTTTTCTGATCTGTTGTTATTTTTATATTTCTAAGTACCATGTCCCGTGTAACATATTTGGTCCCATGGAAATAAACTGAACTTGGACCAATATCATATAAGGATTTCATCCAAAATAAGAACCCTCCCTGAAATTTTGTTGATCCCTTGTTGTTTTTTTTTTTTTGATGGTTTTACTTAGGTGGGCGGCCAAGCTCCACCACAACTGCTCTCTCACTCCCCCTTCTCAAAGGGGAAGGGAGAGAAAAATATGATGCGAAGGGCTCAAGGGTTGAGACAAGGACAGGGAGATCGCACAGTAATTATTGTGATGGGCAAAACAGACTCAGCATAGGGAGATAGTAAGTTTTATTAACTAACAAGTTAGATTAATGTATTTATTTATTACTAACAAGCTAGAGAAGTGAGAAACAAAGGAAAGAAACCAAAAGCACCTTCCCCCCATTCTGCCTCTTCCACTTGCTTCCTCCGAGCGGTGCAGAGGAATGAGGGAATGGGGGTTATGGTCAGTCTATATCACTTCTGTGCCACCGCGCCTTCTTGGTCAGTCTGTCCCCTGTGCTGTAGGGTCCCTTCCATGAGATGCAGTCCTTGCTGAACTGATGCAGCATGGGCTTCCCACAGGCAGCAGCTCTTCAAGAACTGCTCCAGATCTGGGTCCACACCGTGGGGTTCATCCCTCAGGAACAAAATTCTCCAACCTGGGTCCCTCATGGGCAGCATCTCCTGCCAGGTCATCTGCTCATGCATGGTCTACTCTCTACAGGCTACAGGTCCAGCCAGGAATCCACTCTGGTGGGGGTACTCCACAGGCTGCAGCCTCCATTGGTGCAGGTCCACCTGCTCCACCGTGGTCTCCTCCATGGGCTGCAGGGGGACAGCCTGCTTCACCATGGTCCTCATCACAGGCCTCAGGGGACTTCTGCTTTGGATCCTGGAGCACCTCTCCCTCTCCTTCTTCACTGATCTTGGCACCTGCAAGGCTGTTTCTCGCTCCTCTCACTCACACTGATGTGTGGAGTAGTGTTTTTTCTTCCCCCCATCTTAAATATGCTGTCATAGAGGCACAAACAACATTGCTTATTGGCTCGGCTCTGGTCAGCAGTGGGGCCCTTACCTAACATGGGGCTGCTTCTAGATTCTTCTCACAGAAGCCACCCCTATGGCCCCATGCTACCAAAACCTTGCAATGTAAACCCACTACACACCTAACTGGAACTGAACAGGAACATTTTCAGTCACAGATGAATTGAAGCTGAACCTAAAGTCAGAATGTTCTGGTCTGTCTTCTTGTTCAGTATTTCTCTGTCTTTATCCCTCAAGCTTAATTTAAGACAAAAATTTCATACCAGAGAAATCAATGGCAAAGCTATGGCAAAGGTTATAAAAACAAAACAAAACAAAACAACAACAACAGCAACAGCAACAACAACAACTAGAAAGTCATGTGGTGTGAGTTTATAGCACATCATCAATCACATTTAAACTCAGGCAGGCTTGGTGCTGTAACCACTTCCCTGCGGAGTCTCTTCCAGTGCCTCACCACCCTCTCAGTGAAGAACCTTTGAAGAACCTTTTCCTGATATCTAACCTGAACCTCCCTTGTCGCAGCCCCGTGCTGTTCCCTCAAGACCTGTCGCTGTCCTCAGAGAGCAGAGCTCAATGACTGCCTTTCTGCTCCCCTTGTGAGGAAGCTGCAGGCCACCATGAGGCCTCCACTCAGTATTCTCTTCTCTAGGTTGAACAAACCAAGTGGCCTCAGTCGCTCCTCATACATCTTCCTGTCTAAACTTTTCACCATCTTTGTAGCCCTCCTTTGGATACTCTAATAGTTTTATTTCCTTCTTATATTGTGGCACCCAAAACTGCACACAGTACTCAAGGTGAGGCTGTACCAGTGCAGTGTACAGTTGACCCTTTGGGTTGGCAGGGCACACTGTTTACTCATATTCATTTTGTCTTCAACCAACCCCCCCCAGATCCCTTTCTGCAGATCTGCTTTCATCCCCATGTCTGTACATATATCTGGGGTTGCCCCAACCCAGGTGCAGAATCTAGCTCTTGCTCTTGCTGAGCTTAGTGATAGCTCTCTAATTTGTCAAGATCTCTCTACAAGGCCTCTCTACTCTCAAAGGAGTCAACAACTCCTCCCAATTTATTAGTGTCTCCAAACTTGGTGTGCATTCTAGTCCTACATGCAAGTTATTTCTGAAAACATTGAGAGAAATGACTCTAAAATGGAGCCCTGGGCAATCCCTCTAGTAGATGTCTGCCAGCCTGATGTAACGCCATTTATTATAACACTTTGAGCCTGACCTGTCAGCCAGTTTTCATCCAAGGATATCTCATTCAGATGCCTATTCCTTCAAGAAACATTCCCTCAACTTCTTGTAAGTAAGTTTAGGAAAGCTGGGGAAAATATGATTCTGGAGTGAAAACCATTACTCTTAACCATTTTTCTCTCTAAAACTTTCATCTAATTAAACTATTTCAATTTATTCTTCAATGATAACCAATTTCAATGTCTTAGGTATTACCTTTGTGTTGTTCATTGTTCAATATTGTGCAAAGGAAAACAAACAAACAAAAAAACACCAAAAAAATACACTCAAACCCTCAAATCCTCATGTAATAAACTGGGATAGGACATTTCTTAGGAAGGGGAATTCATCTCTGTTAAGATGAAATGTTACTGCTCATTTCACTAAGTAATCTGAAATCATTAATTTTTCTCAGCAGTACTCTAAATAGAGGGTAAGGAGATCTGTTTTCTTAGGAAAGTTGTGTATGAGACAAGGGCATGTTGATAAAATCCATACTTAGATAACATGGATAATGCTGATCATAGGAAATTCTTAGTTTTAAAAGTAGCCTAACAGGTGATTTTGTTTCACTCCTTTCTTGTGAATTGTAGTAAAAGCTGAAGCATTATTCACCTGACAGAATGATTCCCTCTGCTTTTAATGTCGTACTTTATTCCTCAGCATTGTGCAGATACAATATGTTGGCAAAACAAATCAGCCTTTGTGATTCCTACTGTCATTTGGGGAGGGCCTGCAGAAATCCAAGTTTTGTTATAACATTCTAATATATAATGTCTTAATGTCTGCACTAGAGAATTTCTTTCAAAACTACTTGTGCTATAATGACAACTCCTGAACACCACAGGCTACCTTATGTGTGTATGTATTAATCTGAAGATATTTTTTTTCTTCAGTCCTGGCTCCATTAAGATAAAATTCCGGGGGGGGGGGGGGGGGGGGGGAAGATAAGTAGAAGAGTTTCAAGCAGCTTTATTGTGTATAAGTGGTTTATTTTTTCATAATTGTGTTTACATCTGCTTCTACAAATCAATTAGTTTTCTTGCACATAATACTACACTATACTTAAATGGAAACTTTGTTATTGAAATACGTACAATGATGAACTCTAGATAAAAATGAAACAGCAGGTGTATGTATTTTTAATCAAAGAATACGAAGAAACAACATTTTAGCAGTTTGTCAAAGAAAAGCTTTCATAAATCTGGAAACAGTTTAGGAAAACAATCTTAGAACTAACCAAGGACTAACACTAGACACAATATGAAAATGAAAATGTATTAACAGGATAGATTAAACTTAGAATTGAGAAAAGGAGCTGATCCTTGAAAAACAAAAAAAAAAAAAGTAGAGGTATTAGCAAATAAAATGTAAAAAAAAAAAAAAGTAATTATACAGTTTCAGGAAAAAAAAATCTTTATAAAGAAGAAAAATGTATTGGAGATATGATTTCATCATGAAGGTGAATTCAGAAAAAGAATTTTCTGAAGGATGCCTTTCAAGAGAAGCTTATAGTAACAGTGTAGCAGAATATAAGTAGAAGAATCAGTTCATCACACCATCTGTGCATTTAATCAAGCTTTCACTTTCTCCCAAGGGAGAAAATTAAAAGAGAATCATAACTGACCAATGTCTGTGAGAGTTATTTTGTAAGGTTCTAGTTTTTGGTCATTTTAGGAAAGAAGAAACAAACAACCAAAAATTAGATCACATGTAGATGCTTTAATGAAATATATTTGACATTTAAAAATAAAAATAAAAATAAAAATATATGTATCACACATACTAACAGAACCTAAGTATCATTATTCTTCATCAAAGAAGGAAACTTCAGCAGTAACATGTGGTTATGAAAAGATTCCATTTTTTTAAATACATTAAAATGAACCACACACAACTTTCTATGGTTGCCAGGAAAAAGCTGGAGAATACAGATGCTTTCCCAAGAATACGGATTTTATTTTTTCTATGTAAGTTATGATTTGTAAACTGAATATAAATTTCAATGCACTTTGCTGATTGCAGATTTGAAATATCTGTCAAATTTTAATGGAGTACAGGCCAGATCTAGCCAATCAATATATTGATTTGATTTTTTTTTTTAATCTGCTTTTAGGCAAAATGTAGACTGTATTAGCCAGAGTAAAAGTTCAGGAGGGCATGGAGGATTTTAAAAAATAGCAGCAAGAACATAGTTCCAGACCCTCTCTCAGCCAGGCAAGAAGCTTTCCAAGATTGAAAAGTGTTTACAGATATCAGGATGGTGATTCAGAAAAATGTGATAGAAGATACAGTGTCTCCATCTGGGACCTGAGAAATTAGAGAGCAGAGGAACTTGCACACCAGATTTATTTGACTTAGTTCTGGCGTACCTGATAGCAATATCTGTCAATAGGGTATAATTCAGTGACTATGAGTTTAAATATCTTGCAGTGAAGATTAGTTCCTTGGCAACAGTCATAGAGTGGGTGAAGGGTCACATCTGATACAAGAATCAATAACAAACCAAAGACTTTAATTCGTTTTTTTTTTTTTTTTTTTTTGGCTGTGCAACTTATAGGAGACTATAGTTTTTATATGAAACATATGATTCATTCAGTGTATTAAAAAGTTGACTTATTTGAACACAGTTCTTCCAGGCAGAAGATAGTGGTTCTCTTCATGGTAAGCTAATCATTGGAGAATAGTTTAGTTACGGACTGTCAATCAATAGGTGAAGAAAACTAGACCCCTAATTTTACGTTGTCAAAACAAATGATCTTACCTGCTGCCAGCAGTTCATGCATTTCAACACAGATCCACAGGGCAAAGCAACAATGCAAGACATGCTGGAGGTCAATTAGATGTGGCTTGTCAGTTCACTAATGGCTTGTATCTGAGTACCTGGAAGACTGTATAAAAGTAGCTGGCAAGATGTTACAAACTTTGTTTAGTGAAGGATATCTATAACTAACAAGCTTAATTTTATGAAGGAAGAAGCTGGAGCAAGGATGTGAGAAGTCCACTAGGCAGCTGAAGTCTGAACTGAACTCTCAGTGAGAAAGTGTTGGCTAAACACTCTAAAAACACAGTTGTTATAGCATTATCCTCCCAAACTTGTTTGGTTGTCCTAAGATGGAGACATTGATTTTAGTGACATTATCAATTTTATTCTGAGTAAGAATTTGTCCCTAGATGAATTATATTTTCTGTACATTTCAATAATATTCTTAAATTAATTATATTCCTTTATGTAATGCCCCTTCAATGAGTCTGCAACTTCTTTTAATTAGTTATCATCTGTAAGAGCAATTAATATTCTATCTATCCTCTTCTTTAAGAACATGAATACAAATGTTAAATCAGAATGGACCTAATAAAAATTCCAGAAGAACAAGAGAGTTCATTGAAAACAATGTTCTTCCACTTAAAATTACCTTACACGAATCGTTTCAGAAGCACTATTCACTTTATTTTATGCCCCTCCAGCCTTATTAGTTTAATCCTATAAGTCTAAATCTGCAACATGTTGTGTCTAATGCTCTACCAAACTTGAGTTATACTTGTCTGATTTTGTACTGATAATGTAATCTTATTCAAAGTCATTCAAATTTACCTTATAGTCAAAAGTCTGCACTGGCTATTAGTCATGACTTTATTGACAAAATTTGAATGCTTATAGATCTTCTTTTGTAGTATTTTTTTTTTTTTCTCCAGTATTTTGTTAAGGGCTGAATTTCTCAATCTCTTCTTTGTCTTACTCTGTTTCTGCCAGATGCTGTTTTTCTCTCCCACAGTGACTGTTTAATGCTTTTTGTCCTGTAATGATTTCTGCCTGGAGACATAGGAACAAAACTTCAGGACAGCCTTTGCACAGCTTCTCTGTATTCAGCAAGAAGTGTTGACAAAAATTCCACTATGTGAAGTTCAAATCATATTGGGTTGGAAGGGACATTGAATATCATTTAGTTCCAACCTCCATAAATAGTCTCAAAAAATTGTACTGAGAAACAACCTGATTTTGCACCAGGTCACCAGTATCTATATACTTTGAGCTCAACACCAGCACCCTGTCCACACTGTCAGAGGGACAGCTTGAGAATGAGCCTTTACACAATATGATACACAAGTGGCAGTCTCTTCCAGAGACTCAATTCTGCTGTCAGGTCACAAAAAGGTGCAGCTTAGCATCTTCCACTTCAAGGGAATATGGTATGTAAATCATAGTCTGTTTTATATGTAATCTGAAAATATAATTCTTATATTAGCCTTGATTTATTGGGGAATTCTCTGAACGAAAAAGTAAACAAAGTCTTGTTTTCTTATGTTCACCCCAGCATTTATACTCCTGCTCTATTCCTGACTCTAGAACACTATTTATATTTTGGAACAATTTATAGCATGATGGATACAAGACAAGAATTGTATTGCATAGTTTTTCTTAAAATATTCAACATTTCTAAATGTTAATCCAGGATTCTAAAAGATGAGGGGTATGTGATTGCATGATTGCATCCTTCAAAGGCCTTGAGAAACTACAGAGAGTAGGGAGGTTAACAGTTTCAATTTTGTTTTAATGAGATACTGCAGCCTTGAGAAGCTGTGGAGATAAGGAGAGAAATAACTACCAAATAAATGAGAAAAGTAACAGAGAACTAGGAGATAGAAAACTTTTCATATGAAAGTCTTGAGGAATATGCTGTGGGAAATGAAATAAGGAACAGTCAAAGGGAAAGATCTCATCTTTATATTGTGCTTTTCTATTTTAGTAAATCAGTGATAGTAATAAAGGAGCTGCATTGGGATCACCATCTGGTTCTGAAATCAGATTATGGTAACACAAAGTGTAATGATGTTCAGCAAGACTGGGTGAATGATTTGAAAATATGCTGAGATGTTGCTGCACTACTCTTTAAAGTGAAAATCAAATTACAGGCAGAAAGGAGGCTATGCAATATCTGGTTGCCCCAAGGTCATGACAAGGAGATTTCATAAGACTTCACTAATTTGTGATGAACCTGGTGTTCTAAAACTCATGTTTTTGCAAACTAATTGGTTTCTAAATTGCAATATTATTCTAAGATTGACATTAATTGTTACTTTCAGTAACACCTGCTTCTAAGGAAACAAATACTTAAAAACTTCTGAACATCTCGTCTGAAAGTGCTGAAATTCTACAACAAGCTCAGGAGAAAAATCAGAAAATAAGTATTAAAATAACTAATTTCTTGACATGGACTTAAAAATGTCAGGCTAATTTCTGAGTTTGCGTTTCTCAGGAAGTGTAATCATTATCTAATGTAAAACATTTATACGAGTTTTCAGTGGATGGAAAGGGAACACACATAGAACAGATGTTCTAACTAATCATGTTAGTAATTAAAACTGTTTTCAGTGGAATTATATAGTTTTAGAGTAGTAACACAAAATTTGATTTTTACTATAGGTGAAAAACTTATGCTAATAATTTTACCTTTACCCCAGACAGATTCTTTCAGTCTAAGGTGGAAGAAGATTGTTTTCTCAAAACTAAGGTTCCCCCTTGTAAATGTGTAAATTCTACACTATTTTAAAAATGGAATTTTTCAAACAAAATATTCTTCAGCAGGTATAATTTGATAATGAGGGTAGCTGTCCAGCCCTTAAGGGCAGATAATTTTACTCTGTGTGTGAAATTGTGTTGAATATATCCACCAGCATATACAAAGCTTCTTGTTCTGGAGGCTATTTATTTTTTTATTTATTTTGTAATACAAGTCTGCTGACTAACTCGATCTGGTGGAGATGATTTCATAGAAGCAGATAGTGGGAAAAAAAGTAAAACTACTTAATTGCCTTTTCCTTTTGACTGCAGCACTTTAGCGAGACCCTCCAACCCTCATTGCTTTGTGCAGCTGTGAACTGGGGTCTCTGATCCAGCTAGGACTAAGATGTGAGTAGTAGGAAAAGTTAAGAGTTGCTTTGCCCTGTCTTAGCTTTCTGAACTGCAGCTTCCATTATCTGGGAGAAACCAGCTCTGTGTTGTCAGCCTTCCTAGGAACTTTAAAAACTTGTCCACAGTAGTTGCAGCAAGGCTGTGTATTTCTTTATTATGACAATTTCAAGGCTGACAAGAAAGTGGATGATCTGGAATCTGTTCTTTTGATGTATGGGAGTAATGACCTACACATATTAGTTTTGTCATTTATGGTATTTGTTGTCCAGTAGAATCTGTACTAAGGTGGAAATGGATTAATTTTGCATTTTGTAAGGAAGCACCAGACCTTAAACAAAATAAAAGTGTTCTTTATGAAAGCATTCATTGTGATCATGCTCTGTCAACTTGGGAAGAAGTATTGTAGGACGCTTATTTAACAATAACAAAAAAGCCAAAGACTAACCATTATAGAAATTTCAGGATAAGGAAAGAAATTTAAATAAGTTAAATCAATAAAGAGTTAATGTAGAGTAAAAATGTGAGAGTTAAAATAAATATGCCATTAAAACTGACTGAAATTAGTTTAGCAAACAGCAAGTATGCTCAAAATGCACTGCTGAAAGACATAGAAGCTATTCAGCTATGTCAATTCAAAAACAGTTTCATCTGTGATAAATTTAGAAAGTATGTAACCCATTCATTTCAAAAACAATTTAAGATGTAAAAGTATATAAAAAAGTGTTAAGAAATCAAACATATACTTTTGTGTTTAACATGAAAATGTAAGAGAGTCTTGGTAGATTCAAACAAAAGTGTCACATGCTTTGGGCTTTGTGGGTTTTGTTGGTTTATTTGGGTCAAGTCTGGAAAGATTTTTCTTTTCCTCAGGTTTTAGTTGAACAACACATGTAAGAGTCTGTTACTCAAGTTGCTCTCATTGATCTAGAAAGGACTTTTCTACCAGGAAAGCACGTTCTGCTGTTCCTTTTTCTGCTCCAGCTTCCTTTATCTCTGTGAATCCTTTCCACTGAGTTCTTCTTTGTCCGATAACAGCACTTAGCAATCTCCTCCGGTGATTAAAGTCTCCCATCTGATGGTCTGTTTTTTAGTTATGTCCCCCTAGTTTAAAACTGAAAACCTGGCATGCTTTGGCAAAAGGGCAGGTAATCTTAACATCCAAGGCTGCTCCATTTGGATAGATGATCTTCAAAGATTAGTAACCCTAATTGTTAGGCATTTCCATAGAATAAAAGGTATTTCTTGTCACCTTCTCTCAAATTATACCTTTATAAAGATAAAAGTTATTGAAGAATGTGATTAAATCCCACATTCAAAACATTTATGGAGTCTGACTCATATTTACAAAGTCAATTTGAAAAGAAAATGGAATAATTTCTGTGGGCACAGACTCCATAATTTGTCATATATATTTAGTTTTTCTATAAAAATTCTAAGGATTAAGACATGTTCATTTCTTTCTTGGTATTTTCATTATTATTTACCAAAGAAATTTGTTATTTAATGCAGGAGCTTCAGAATTTTTTAATCAAAATAATAATTATGTATTTATATATATAAGGAAAGGAAAAAAATTAAATCATAAGAAGAACTTTACCTTTTTTTTTTTTTTTTTTTCTGTTTATTCTGCAAGTCAAGTTTAATACTTTCAATATAATATACAAAAAATATGGTTTGATGATAAGGGGTGGTTTTCTTATGCAGCACAGATGACAACAAATCACTGAAGACAGTTAATGCATTGTTCCCAAAAAGGAGGGGGGGAGGGGGGACGGGACACATAAAGTAGACTATGCTACATATTCCTTTGGCATATGCATACCAAAAATTAGTACAATATTTTACAATCCTGGTACTCAAGAGAACTTTTTTTACTTTAATCTACTAGAACCATTCCTTTTATATTAGTTTTGAAGAAGATAATAATATTGTGGGTTCCATGGATATTTTCTGTCATCATCAGTGGAATCTCTCTCTATCTGAATTGTCAATAAATTGTTTCAGATGCTATTCTTGTACTCTTTTACAAGAGAATTTTCAAAGTAGGAGTTGGGGCTGTACCTGTACTTCAAGGCAATTTTATTTGTCTTTCAGCAGTGTCAGGTATATAGTAGATTAACTGAAGTGTATGTACACTGTGGGAGTATGTAAGAAGAATGCACTTGAAGGTAGTCTCACAGATATTTTTGTAAAGATTTAATAGTTTAAATGCTGTATCATTTAAAGGGACCTACTGTTCAGAAGAAAGACACATTTTTACTTAGGTAAACAAGTGTTAATCAAGAATTTATTCCCTGAACACATGGAGGATATAAAAATGATCCTGAAACTTGAAAATATTGTCCTTATTCTGCTTTAAACATGTAAAGCAAAAGACTTGTGACTCAGTAGAGCTAATTCAAATACACAAATAAATTTGAACAGGTTTACATTTACTTTGAGGACTCTATAGTCAAGAAAATAGGTGATCTATGATGATAACCAGGAAAAAACTATGTTAGACATATGTTAGACTAACTGTACAGCAGTTCCAGTCATTTTCCTTTTTCAAAGCAGTGTTTATGACAGAGTGGTTCATAGGTAATCTTTTCCCAGCTTTAGTCCCTGCCGTTATTTTTCATGCCTCACTTTTAAAAATATGTAGTGGAACACCAGCATTTCTAACTTGTATGAATCTCCACATTGTCATTATCAAAATCTTTGATAAAACCTGCTGGTGCACAAGGCCCAGTACAGCAGATGTCTCAGGGAAAAATCATTGGGTACTCAAGTCTGAACATCAAATGTGCTTTTTCTAGATCATTTTACCTACTACATGCCCCAAAATTCCCCATTACCGTCATGTTAATAACCTTTTATGCTAAAACAGGAAAAAAATCACTTCTGTGATCCTTTTTATTTCCTGAGAGCAACAAGTTTTACTCTTGATTTTAATGTATTTAACCTAACTGAACAGAGTTACTCTTACATCCAAATAGTAGCCATCTGAGATAACCATCAGGATTTCAGTACTGGAAATGGCAGTCATTTATTTAGTGCAGTGGAATCTCTTTGAGAAACCTAGCTGGACTAATTGTGAGAATCTATTCATGTGATCCATGTGATTCCAGATGGCCTATATGCTCTCACACATGTATTAGTTGATAAAAAAAAAAATACTAGCTCTTAATTTAATTTTTTTTTTTTTTTTCTTTTCAGATTCGCAGGAAATGACAATCATAAATGTATTAAATTAGAAATATTTGATTGTTCTTTTTGCCCCTAGATTTTGAAGGATTTCCTAGAAATAATGTTAGGGTGTCTAAAACTCTCACCCTCTCTGAAAAAAAAAAAAAAAAAAGAAAAAAAAAGCAATGTAATTACTGTGTATTTTAAAACTGTGTATTTAAAAAATTCTTAATTTGCAAATTAATCTAACACATTTCTATGAATTTCCCTCTTGAACATTCTGCAACAGATCCTACATACTATGCTTTGTATGCAGCTTAAGTTTTCCATCCCTGGGACGGAAAGAAGGATACTATTTACGTACAAATGTGTGTAGAAAGACAGTGGTAGAGTGTGTGGGGGAACATTTGCATAATAACCTGCCCCAGCTCCTCCCAGGCCCATCACAGGAGCCATCAGCCTACCAGCAGTCTATACCCACCAGCCCAGGGGAGCAGAGAGGCTCAAAGGTGGATTGGAACCCAAATCAGGGACTCAGAGGAAGATACTTACTTTTTGGACCCCTCCCAGGGCTGTCCTAGGAAAAGGTCAGCCCCAGGGTCGTAGAAATTCTCCTGAGTGACTCTCCAGAGGTATGGGACACTATAGGGTGCAGGGGAAGAGCTTTTGGCACAGGCACAGGCATTCTAATGGAACGTTTAGGGGAAAAAGCAGAGGAGGAATGGCCAAAGCACTGGGATGGATCTCAGTGATTTGGGGAGGACTAATCATGGGAAGATAAAGGGCTGGCCACTTGCAGCCTGATCACTCCTCTTGGCCAAACATGCCCTGCTCCTGATCAACAGAGTCCATCCTGTCTTCTCATAAAATTCCATATCTAATGCTTTGCTTGGCTGATATTACCTGTGTGTGAATGTGTGTGTCTGGGGTTCTGGAGGCAGCAGGTAGAGTAGGACCAGTTCTCAGAGCCCCATGTGTTTGTGGTGGCAGTTGGTGGTTGCGGGCATGTGTGTGTGTGTGCGCTCTGCATCACTGCTTTTTAGACCCAGGTGCATGGAGCAGTAGAAGCCTTGCCAGTTTTGGATCCCTTACATAACAGTATATTGATTCACCCTTAGGTTTTAAGTAATAGATTTCTACCTCTTACTGCTCTCATGCCTTCAAACCAATTATATTAATGTGATTCAGTGTGAGATTCACTGCACCTAAATCTAGCCCTCTAAAAGATGAAGTGTATAGCCTCTGCTGTTTGCCTAACCCTCCTATTGTAATCATTGAAGAATGAACGGTAGCACTCTACAAAGAGTGTGCCTAAAGTGCATAGGATGAATCACCCTGAAGGCACCAATTTCCAAATTTCATTGACTAAAGTGGGCTCCTAAACAATAACCTTATATTTGACATGGAATTTTTAGATGGTTAAAGTTACAAGAATTTAACACAAAGTAACCTGAAGTTCTAAACAGTATTTTGATGTTATAATCAGTAATCCAAAGTTATGGGACTGAACATCCCTTTGATATTTATAGGCCGAATGAGATTGGATCTGATTAAGATGAAGCCACATGGGCCTTGTTGTCTTGTTCCCCTTGTTCTAAATGTCCCTTTTCTCTGACAATAAATCTTTATTAATGAGAAAAGAGATCACTGAGATTGGCCTATCTCTTAGCTTTGCAGAAATTCTGTAGCATCTCCCTTTCCCTTTTTCACACACATTTCACACACACACACACAAACAAACAAACAAAGAAAACACAACACAACACTCTGTTACTAATGAATTATACTAATTTTGTAATGTTCTTCTTTTCTACATGGACCTTCATTTCTATAAGAAGAAACAGAACGATATAGACAGCCAGAGAGAAATCATGAGAGCACAGACTGTGCAAAGAGCTGCTCTGCTTTTGTAGATAAAAGCTGATGAATATTCAAAACCTTTGTACTTGATGATGGGTTGATTTTGGTTGACCTAGTAGAGAAGTATAACTTGTCATCACTAGAGATTCTAAAGTCAAGAAATCCTCTGAACAAATGATTTAAATGGTTGAACCCACTAATGAACTAGGACTGGCTAGACCATAATGTAGAACATCAAGTATGATTTAGGATTGTGGCTTAGGTGTTTAACTGTCATTTAGACACTTACAGTAAGTATCAGATTCTGGAAACCTTGCACAGGAAGTCAGTTGATTAATTTAAAACTTTCTGGAATTTAATCACAATAGTTAAAATGTTTACATTACAGCTTAGAGTTGTAACGGTTCACTTTAGAGAAAAGTCAGTCATGATTAAAGGGAAATTTTGAGCTAGTGTGCTATACATTGACTTCCTATGTCCTTTTTGAAAAATCAAAAGGAAAGAAAGTATAAGTGTGAACTTATTGTATTTTCAGAACTCTACAAAGATTTTTAATAGACATGATACATTTGATCTTGTTTTTCTGGGCTGCAGATGATTTATGCATAGATAACCTATTATCTTTAATATTTTGGAAGGCTTTTTATAGATAGTACCTTGAAATTTTGTTGGCTATATGAAGATAAAAATCAACGATCTTCTGTGAGCTCCTTACACCCTTCGTTGTCTCAGTTTCAGGTTGGTTGCTTGGTGTCCTTTAACTTTTTTGTGTTCAGCTACTAACTACTTCTTTTCAATGACTATAATTTCATTACTTTATATAA
This sequence comes from Aythya fuligula, assembly GCF_009819795.1. Taxonomy (NCBI): domain Eukaryota; kingdom Metazoa; phylum Chordata; class Aves; order Anseriformes; family Anatidae; genus Aythya; species Aythya fuligula. The sequence goes on along the minus strand of NC_045559.1, from coordinate 25,623,124 downwards.
TACATCGACAGATAAAGTTCAGTTTTGACAAGTGGTATTCTATGAAGACAGCATTTCCAGTGCCCTCACAGTGAAGAATTTGTTCCATGTATCTAATGTATATCTACCCTCTTTTAGTTTAAAGCCATTGCTCCTTGTCCTTGTACTGGGTCTGGCTGGGATGTTAACTTTTCCTGCAGCAGCCCATACAGTGCTGTGCTCTGCACTTGTAGCTAGCACAGCAGTGGTATCACACCAGTGTTGTTTCTGCTGCTGAGCAGTGTTGGCACAGCAGCTGGACTCTCTCTAACCCTCCTAGGGGGTGGGCAAAAAGTGAGAAAGAAACATCACCAGGGCAACTGACCTAAACCAACCAAAGGGATGTACTTTATCTGTACCATATAAAGTCACACTCAGCGATAAAAGGTGGAAAAAGGAAGAAGAGGGGAGGGGCAGGCTCTTGTTGCAAAAAAGTCTGTCCTCCCGAACACTGGCTACGTGTCTTGAGGCCCTGCTTCAAGAACGTGGTCAAGCATCACTCATTTGTGTGAAGTAGAGAGTAATTTCTTTCCTCTGCACTTCCACCTAGCCTTTATTTGTTTTGTTTCGTTTTACCTTTCCCCCTCCCTTTTCCCCTTTCCCTTTTTCCCTTTTGTTAAATTGTTTAATTAATAATAATCTTTCCTTAATAATTATTATTTTTTTCCTTTTAACTAATTTTTCCTTATCTCAACCCGTGAGTTGTTCTTTCCTTTACTTCTTCCTTTCAGCTGCCTAGCACGGTAACACCACCACAGTCCTATCACTACACTGCCTGATAAAGAGTCCTTCTCCATCTTTCCTGTAAGCCCTCTTTAGGTAGTGGAAAGTCTCCACGAAGCCTTCTCTTCTCCAGGCTGAACAACTCCAACTCCCTCTGTCTGCCTTTGTAGGAGAGGTACTCCAGCCCCTGATCATCTTTGTAGTCCTCCTCTGGACTCATTCTAATACTTCCATGTCCTTCTTGTGCTGGGGACCCCAGAACTGAATGCAGTGCACTAGGTGGGGTCTCACAAGAGCAGAATAGAGGGGGAGAATCAGCTCCTTGATCCTGCTGGCCATGCTTCTCTTGATGCAGCCCAAGTTATGGTTGATTTTCTGGGCTGCAAGTGCACATTGCCGGCTCATGTCAAGCTTCTCATCAGCCAAAACCCCAGGTAATTCTCTTCAGGGCTGCTCTCAATCCATTCTCTACCCAACCTGTACTTGTACTTGGGATTGCCCTGGTCCAGATGCAAGACCTTGAACCTCATGAAGTTCACACCGGCCCATCTCTCAAGCCTGTCAAGGTCCCTCTAGATGGCATCCCTTCCTTCCTTGTTGACTGCACCACACAGCTTGGTGTCATTGGAAAATCAGATGAGGGTGCAGTCAATTTCACTGTGCATATCACCAATAAAGATGTTAACTATTGCTGGTCCCAATACTGACCCCTGAGGAACACCACTTGTCACTGTTATCCACCTGGACATTGAGCCATTGACCACAACCCTTTGAGTGTGACCATCCAGCCAATTCCTTGCTCACTGAATGGTCCAACTATCAAATCCAGATCTATCCAATTTAGAGACAAGGATATCATGGGGGACAATGTCAAATAGTTTGCACAAGTTGAGATAGTCAGTCACTCTTCCCTTATCCATCAGTGGTGCAATGCTGTCATAGAAGGCCATCAGATTTGTCAGGCACAATCTGCACTTAGTCAAGGCATGTTGACTGTCACCAATCACCTCCTCTTTTTCTGTGTGTGAAAGAGATTCTCCTTAGTTCTTCTTTTCTTGTTTATGTACTTATAAAAACACTTTTTATTGTCTTTTAGTGCAGCGGTCAAATTAAGCTCTAGCTGGGCTTTGGCTCTTCTAATTTCCTCTCTGGAAATCTCACAATATCTTTGTAGTTCTCTTGAATAGTCATACACTCTCTTCTTTTTCCTGAATTCCAGAAGAAACTCTTTGTTCAGCCACGTTGGTCTTCAGCAGAACATCTGAATCACACAGGGAAACTGGGTCAAAGGCAGCACAATGTTTATCATGCACAACAAAAGGCTGGTAATATCTTTTGTTTAAATTAAGAGCATTTGAAGCATATTAAAGTAATCTTAAGTACAAATGTTATTCTCTTGCTAATTTCAGAGATAATCAGCTAAAAGTAATATATTATGTTGCTATCAAGACAGCATCTCGTGCCTTTCATGCAAGTCAGTATACTCTAAGATTGAATGACTTTCTTAGGCCATTGCTAAATGTGTTAAGTTACCTCACTTACTGAAAATCTTGAAACTATTCAGATAATAGCAATGGCTATCCTATATGAACCTGAATAAAATAGATCAAAATATACTTAATTCAACATAAATTTAAACTCTTTCATACTTACCTTATTTATTGTGAGACACAATATTACAGTTCTCCAAAGATGGGTAATAAAGCTAGCATTTTGTAACTCTGTCTTTCGAAATAAAATCTTGAAAGCAATATATCACTCATTAAGGGAGTGGGTGGTTATGCTTTTGTTATAGCTCAGATATAAATTGAGGAGCTTTATTGTTTTAAGTGTATCTTGTATACTTCTAAAGAGAGACTGTAAAGATTTTACAGAATTTAAGAGGAACAGTTTCTGCATACTAGAAATCAAAATAAAGCTACGTGTAGAATCAAAGTTCTACATTTTTAAAGTCAGATGAAATTTTTATGATCATTGAACTTGGCCTCTTCAGCCACACTCACCAAAAAATTTGGAAAATATTTTTGCAGAAAGCATATAAAAATGATTGATGCAGAAAATTCTGAAACCCATTCAGGCCATGCATCAGAATGGTATTTGGTATTTTCATCACAATGAATATATCAATGGATATTTTGTATTCCAAAAGTGGAAAAATATTTGTTTTCTTGAATTTGATGATATATTGTTAATATTACCACAGTAATTTGTAATTATATTAATCTTGTAAATTAATAATATATTTACACGAAGTTTGTAAGATATGATATTTACAGATATTTTACAGATATTTTACAGATATTTACAGATACAGATATTTTTGTAAGATATGATAAGATATTTACACAAAGTTTGTAAGACTCTTTCAAAAAAGGTAGGAATGCTTTGGTGAGATTCATCTAATCCAACTATAATCATTTAAAAGTTAGATATCAGGTCTCAGTTAATACAACTTCTCTTTGGTGAATAAAATGTATAGACCCGGGGAAGAGTGGTTGGATATTTGCCCAGCAGAGAAAGACCTGGGGGTGCTGGTTGACAGCCAGCTGAACATAAATTAGTAGTTTGCCCATGTGGCCAAGAAGGCCATTTGCGTCCTAGCCTACATCAGAAACAGTGCAACCAGCAGGACTAGAGAAGGGATCGTCCATTTGTATAAAACACTGGCGAGACTGCACTTCAAATATTATGTTGTCTTGGGCCCTTCACTACAGAAAGATATTGAGATGGTTGAGTATGTGTAGAGAAGAACAATAATGCTGGTGAAGGAACTAGGAAACAAGTAGTTATATGAGGAGTGAATGAGGGAACTGGGGTTGTTTTGTCTGGAGGCTGAGGCTGAGGCTGCTACCTGAAAAGAAGTTGCAGTGAGGAGGATGTTGGTCTCCTTTTCTCATACACCAGTTGATAGGACATGAGACAACAGCCCCAAGTTATGCCGGAGGAGGCTTAGATTCAGTAGCAGGAAGAATTTATTCAATGGGGTGGGTGGTCAGACATCATAATGGGCTGTATTCCTCATTCCCAAGGTATTTAAGAAATTTGTGAATGTCTCCTAGGGACATACTTTAATGGTGGACTTGTAGTATTATGTGTATTTTTGGACTTGATGATATTAAAGGTCTTTTTCAACTTAAATGATTCTATGATCAGTATTTTACTTGTTCAATTAATATCTTTTCTCAGGTAAAGAATGATTAAATCATATATGTAAATAGCTAGAGAACATATATAAAATATATAAATAAAAAAATAATCTTAGTAAATGGTTAGCTACTGGCTAGCTTAGTAGCTGTATTATAAAGAAAGTAGTAGCAAATAGTTAACCCGTGTGTGTAAAAAGAATGAATGTTTAGATTGTTTTTTAGTCAAATCATTTCTAAAAAATGGTTTTTAAAATTTGCAAGGTCACTTTTGTATAATCTTTACTGTCAGGAATCAAAGAATGAAGCTTTGTTTGCTAATTTCTGCATATATCTGAAATAAGCTGTGATTATAAACTTAAAAAAATTTTTCTCTAAAACATTTCAGCTCTGAATATACGTACATAAATACAAAGTCTGGCTCTCACAAAATTATATAGACAAATTATTCGTAATCTCAAAGTAGCATGAATATACACAGCTCAAGCTGTTAAGAAGTGTACAAAGAAAAAAAAAAAAACACAACACGGCATTGCTTCATACGTATCATGAGAAAAGCAGAATAAAAATGCATAAGTAAATAAATTTGGCATGGTTGATATTTATTAAACTTGATGGTTTTCTTTTACATATCCTGAATGTTAAAATATCTGCTTAATTAGAATAGATGGAGTGGGCAGAAACAAAGCAAGGTGGTATTTCTATTAAAACTACTGTTATATGTAGTTGGTAGTTACTGGTTATATTTGCACTGCTTTAACACAGTGTATATGCCCCTTCTAACATTTAACAAGATAAAAAAGGTACCTAGAGCAGTCTAACTGTGGCAGCACAGAAAAGGCTAATTTACTCTGTTGAGAATAAGGGACAGCAGACAGTCTCAGGCAGACAGACGAGAGAGAGAAGGAAATAGTAAGAGGATGTAGGATCAGCAGCCTAAGGTTTTTGTAGGAATTAGGGCAAAGGACAAACTCATGGAGTACCTCATATAACAAGTGTGTAGATTTTTGTGCTGAGTCCAAATGAAAGGCACATATGAGATGCCCGAGGGTGTACTTTTTGGAAACTTGTGTGTAATTTTTTTTTTGAAAACTGAGTAATGGTGACTGGAATCACTGTCTGAGAAAAATGGCAAATCAACCAGACAGTAGAACACAGAGAGGTAAAATGATGAGCTGATATGAGATGTTAAAGAAATATTTTTTTTTTTTTTTCAGTCCACTGAAGGGAAAATTAAGGAAAACAGACATACATATATATAAGCATATGGAGTATATATGAGAGTATATATAAGTATATATAAATATAGAGAGAGTATATATACTGAGGAAGGCATAAGGAAGCTCAGTGTTTTAGAGCTGAAAATACACACACTCCAGGTAAAGGTAAGAAATATATTTTTATTTGTGAGAAGAATTAACCACTTCCGTTTGATTGTAGCCTCCATCAAAGAATGGAATATATTTAAGACTTTATCTGCACAGATGTACTGTAAGGGAGGTTGTTGATTCAGTAGAGAGCCACAGAATATTATGGTATGTTGATACAAAGCTATTTGTTGGATGCAGTGTGGACTAATGTGCATGAGTAGTGTCCCTCTTTGTTTTGGTGCAAGGTCATATTAATGCAGCTATAGAGCTTCAGAATCAACCCCAGCAGATGTTTAACTAGCTTGGGAAATGAACTCAATATATTCGACTTCCCTTACACACATATTTTAGGAAAAAATATTATAATGAATAGGCAGATGGCCCAGTAAAGTAAGTGGTTGATCTTTGCATTGTGCTGTTTAGTAGATCAGCCTACATTAATAACATCTATCTGGCTATAAATTCTTTTATTATAAGTGAAAACATGAAAAAATGAGAGAGATCAATTAATAATGAATGAATAAAATGTTATTATTTAAATGACTACCTCTGCTATTTATTACAATATTTATGGTCATGTCCACCAGCAGAATGTCTATTGAACCTTTCCTGAGTTTCTTGTTTAGTTTTAGTCTTGCCATATTGTAATTCATGTCTGCATGGAAATAAGGAAATCTATTATTGTCATAGTTGTGTGACAAAATGAAATGCCATAAACTATTTATCCCTTCCTTATTCATTGTTCTTAATCCATCATTTCATGACCAATTTAAATTCATTTACCTAATGAAAGGCATCCCACCAGATTATTTATTATTATTATTATTATTAATTATTATTATTATTATTAGGATTGAGAGGATGAAGACCATGTAATGATACAGCAGCTTTTTCTGGAGAAGCTGGAAATATGGACAAATAATGTTATAATAAAATTTAGTTGATTTTGTATAATTTTTAAAATAGAATCAATTGAGATTTGTAAATATAAACCATACCTACATTTTCTTCATTATTTCATCTTTGATGCTATTAAATCAATCCTTGCTTACCTTGTATGAAACAGTGATATATTTATTTTAAAGCAGTAAAAAAGTTAAAATAGGTTTGCATTCTTATGTTAATGATGCAAAATAGAGATTTCCTTGCATGCTATTGCAGTATTTCTGGGGTTTATGAAGGAAGTGCTGTTTACAACTGCCAGGGGTCTTACACAAGTTTCACCAAATGCCTGAAAAAAAAAAACACAGGAAGATTTAAAACAAAGATGTTTGTTTTAACAACAAACAACCTTGACCTGCTTATCTTTGAATTGTTCATTGAAATTAACAAACTTGGAAATCTTTACAAAAGCAAAAAGCTATTTTCTGTGTTGTTTTTGATGTTGTCGGCATTTTTTTTTTTCTCTATTTATTTATTTATTTGATTGTTTTTAATGAAATCGTGGAAGAACAAAGATTTTTCAGGCATTTTGTCCCCAAATGTATCTGTAATAGATCATAAATTTCTCTATATCTCTTGGTCCACTCAATAGCTAATAGCAGAAACAGTGAGATAAGCCTTCTTCTTTTGTTGTAACCCAAAGTCTTAGTTAAGGTTTAGAGGAATTGACTCTTTGGAAGCAACGGAATATTGAACAAATGATCATTCAAGAATCACATTACTGTGTTGTACTCTCGTTGCTGGCTAGTATTTTGGAAGTAAGTTGTATTTGCATAGATTTATTTTTGTGAATAATCTAAGATCAAAGCAGACTTAAGGACAACTAGCAGAACAGAAGTTGCTGCTAGTGTTCATTTGAGAAATTTTTCCTGCACTTATCAATATAGTCCAATAAGGTAGAAAAAACCTCAATGTTACTACGCAACATCTCATTGTGTTTTGCAGGTGTCTGCATGTTTGTTCACTCATGCTTTGCTTCACACCCTCCATAAATACGGAAGTAGGTAATGGAAAGTGGAACAACTTAAGGAGAAGAGTTTAACATCTCCCTATTGGGGATATTTCGAACACTTTGGTGATTTAGTTGCTTAGGAACAAATTTATTTCTGAAGGTAAAATAATCATTAGATATGTTTAGGAAAAAAAAATATTCAAAATATTTCCCATTATTATTTATTTATTCATTTATTTATTTATTCTTATTAATGGCCTGATTATAAGCAGTCATTAGCTAGTCATTGGACCAAAGAGAAAAAAATGCAATGTCTAGTCCAGCAGCCTGGCACATTCAGTTAGGTGAACAAACTAGAACTGTGTCATTTTTTCATTATGAGCTAATTTATGAGTATCTAAATGTCAAAACAAAAACAAAAACAAGAGTCAGCTTTTCTTAATATATGTATAAATGGGATCTGGTTGGGATGGAGTTAATTTTCTTCATAGCAACCCATAAGGTGCTGTGTTTTATATTTTTGAACAAAATAGTGTTGAGAAGAAACCAGTATTTTGGCTATAACTGACCAGTGCATGTATGGGGTACAGTCTTTCTCTTTCTCCCACTTGCTCCTCCTTCCTTTTCCTCCACAGTCTGCAGGTGGTCAAAAAGCTGGGTGTGTACACAGCCAGAAGAGCTTACCTGGATTGGCCAAAGGGATATTCCATACCATGCTCAGCAATCGAAAATGTGGTATTGGAAGAAGGGGGTGCTTTTATTCATTTATCTATTTATTTATTTACTTGTTTTTATTAATATGTTTTTTTTTTCTTCCAAGGTAGCTGTTGGAGACTGTATGGACAGTCTCCATCTGTATGGACACTGGCTGCCTGTGGGAGATGGTAAGTGATTGCATTTGTAATGCTTGTTTGTTTTTGTGGGGTTTTTCTTGCATGTTTGACTGCTCTTATTTCCTTCACCTGATAAACTGCTTTTTACTCTAAACAGAAGTTTTCTAACTTTTCGTGTTCGAATTCTCTTCTCTGTCCTGCTGGAGAGGGAGTGTTAGTGAGCAGGTGGTGAGTGCTTGTCTGTTGGTCCACAACACTGTCCTACTCCTACTGTTATGCACCTTGGCTGTAGCTATTACCAGGAAATGAAATTAAGCTAGCACAGGGGCAGAAGAGCTGCATGCCACATTTTAAACCAGCCTGTCTTCAGTAATGCTCAGGCTCTGTTCAGGAGATAGCAAGTACATTTCAAGGCTACGAACCAATCCCTTTCATCAGATTAGATGATGTTATCCTGCTTTGGGAGCAGGAAAGAGTCTAATTTATGGGTGTAAGCTATACTTGCAGATGTAGACATAAGCCTTTGGTTGCTTTGCTTCTCTTTCTCTCTGGCCTGATGGACTTAAGTGTAAAGGGGAAAAAATTCAAGGTAGGTGTCTGAGAGCCTCCCTTTTAGTTGAATGTGTCAGTTCCCAGTTGCTACATAGTTTGCCTGAAAAATAAGACAGTCAGGCTTGAATGACTTAAGGTAATAGAAATTGTGGTCAATTCTTTTACAAATTGTAGCAGCTTTCAATGGTGGAAGATGGTAGAGCTAGATGAGAAGAAAAAAAAAAAAAAAGTGGAGGAATATTAGCATCCTCTCTATGTTTTAAAATAAGAGAAAGAAAGACAGAAACACCCATTTCCAAAAAAAAAAAAAAAAAAAAAAAAAAAAAAACCGAAGAACATGAACTATATGTGGAAATAGATATTTCCAGTTACCACAAAGATGTATCTCAAGTGGAAATTCAAGTAGAGCTCTGAATTCTACCTCTCTTTTGCTTGCTGAAGGTGATTCCTCAATCAGTGTGTTGATGACTATCAATCAGTTTATGAGGCCTCTTGATTCTTCATGCTCTACTTAGGTAGACTAGATATTTAAATCAAGACTGTATTCGGTTGCAGTGAACTGAAGCTTAGATTCATCCCTCTATCCAACTTCAGAAATATAATTTAAAAAATTTAAGCTGATGTTTAGCATAATTCCCTACAGAGTGACTAGACAGGACCAAGTCTAATTGCAAGAAGGACTACACATGTGAGACATGAATCACTCCGGACAGAAATACATCCTTTCACTGAGTTTGTAAGGAGCTGTATTTTCTTGACAGAATTAACTCTGCTGCTAAGAAGACACTGGTCTGTGAGAAAACAGCCATTTTGTGGACACAGGCACTTGATTTATTTTGGTTAGGGAAGGATCAAAGTATGGAGCAAAACATAGAATGCTCAGAAACTGTAAGAATTATATTGACAACTGAGAGGATGGGGTTAACCCTCATGTGTTTAAAACTGGGAAAAGAAGTTGTTCATAACTTAAATGGTGGCCAGAACTTTGTAGAAATGGTATTCAAACACATCAAATACATTTTGTAAAAATATTTATTTTAAAAGTACCTCAAATATGTTTTTTTTTTTTTTTCGTTAATATTTTACCCACTGAAGTTTAGAGTTACACTATTAACATTTCAGTTGCTTTAAACCATGGATGTACTTAGTGAAAAACAGTTGACCCAAAGGTATGAATTGACATTTTTTTATTCTTTTGTCTCTAAAAGTTTGTAAAAAATCATTTTTAATTCTTCAACTTCCTCAGTTTCCCTATAAAAATATAATTATACAGTGTAGAGAAAATATTTCCTTGTAATAAGAGTTTTTATTCTTTAAATGAAAATGGAAATAGATATAGAGTAGTTACCAGTAAGTTTTGACATTCTTCCCCAGTGTGAGGCAGTGTCAAATGCTGCAGAAATATCTGTTGCTTCCTTACTTTTTTTTTTTTTTACTGGAGGACGAAAGTGCTTCCATAGTCCATCCACTTGCACCATTTCTATGGTTAATCTTTTTTTTTTTTTTAACTGAAAGCTATACGATTTTTAAACCTCATACATACACATACATAAAATACACATGGTTAAGAATAATCCCCCTTTAAAACCAAATTATGCAGAAATATCTTTTAATTCATGTCCTAGGTATTTTTTAAAAAGTTGTTTTATATTATCAATTTTAGGAGTTTTATATCATGTTTTCTTAATAACTTCTAGCTTTTAAGAAGCAAAATTTACCTGCGTGACACTCAATGACCAATAGTTTTTGTCTTCTCTCAGGTTTCAGATCCTTATGACCAATCATTGGTCATAATCCCAGAGTTCTCTCCACCTCTGAAATTCTAACCTTTGCTTTCTTAATGTCTCATCCTACAATGACAGAAAGTAGTGGAGGATGCTTTACTGAAGGAAAGCAAGTTGGTTATGGAGATGGTTAAGTAGGGCTGTGTCAATTATGTCCTGATCCTGAAAATTAGCACCTTTTCTTGCACAGGAATAAAGCGTGCCTGGGGGCTTTATTCAGATAGAGAGGGCTAGGGGAGGGTGCAAATGTATTGCCCATATGCATCCAAAAGCAGGGCAGCACAACACTGCCCCCCTCGCTCTTCAGAATTTTCTGCCTTTACTGTATCAGTTGTGAGATTTCCAGGGACTGTGGGTCTCCTGAGGGAAAGATAAGGACATTTCCAACTCCTTTTTATATATAAGTGGATCTGTGTAAGCAGGCATGAAGAATAACTTAAGTTTTCTTTCTATCTGGGGAACTCTTAGAGGGGTTTTCCCTAAAGAAGAACTAAAGCTCATACTGTGGCAGATGTTGGCTGTGCTATATTTGAATATAATCCTGAGTGTTATTTATACCTTACTTACCTGCGAATGGTACTACTGCTGCCTTCAGGGGCACACCTCAGAGTGAACAAAGGCTATGTCAATAAATATTTTCCAGGAACCAGGTGCTTAATATTTGTATTTCATTATACAGTCACTTTTAATGCATTTATCAGCCAACTAAAAACAAAGACCATAGTCATTCTTCTCCTTGTTGCCGATATGCATGTTTCTATGCCACTGAGAACAAATTATTTTAGATAAAATATTCCAAATATTCAGGGTTTATTATTATTATTATTATTGTTGTTGTTGTTGTTATTATTGTTATTATTTTATCCAAGTGTCAAGAGGCAATTCCCATAATAATACTTTCATTTTGTTTGGAGCTCCAGTCTAATGTCATCCTGTGAGACAGACAGGTTCATTTCCGCAGTGTTTGTTCCATCTCCATTATCTGCAGAACCCCAGGCAAATAGTTTACAGCATGAATAGTATCCCAGAACCAAGCAAGGGCTGTCATAGCTGGTGAAGTTTGACAGTTTGCAGAAATTGCTCAGGGAGCAGGGTCTTTTTCTTATAGCTAATAAGGCCAGCATGTTCTCAGATTATCAGATTCACACTTTCTAATGATTTCTTCTCAGTTTTGCTATACCACAATAGCAGGTTGGAAAGTCATTTGACGATTACCAGCTAAACATATGTAGTACAGACGTTTCTGACACTTGCAAATTTAATGTGTGCTGACTCCTCAGACTGACACAATCCAAAAATGGCATCTGTTTTGGGACTTCATATTTTGGCTTTTAGTCAGGTGTGAAATGAAAGTTCTTTGATATGATGAAATATTGCTTTCTTGCATTAACATGGAGAGCTAAGTGTCCTTGGGTCAGCCTAGCACATCTGTTAGAAGTCCTCATTTTACACTGAATTTCTGTTGAAACAGAATCCAAAAATACGCTGCCAACTCCATGTTGCATTTTGATTTCTGCTGCTAGGCCACAGCTAACCCTTCAAAACTGCCCAATCAGCAGTAAAACTGCTCTTCATTTAGTTCCTCCCTACTTAATTATTAGTGACTCACCAATTGCCTTTCATTTTCACTATGTCAATCCTGGCAATCCCAGTGGACCAAATGACCAATTAGTGACATAGCACCAAAAGCACTTCAGCAATCTCTTTTTAGAGCTGAGCTTAGCTTCTACTTAGGAGTGTTAACAGGTTCATAATTAGATTTCTTTCTTAACATAATCTGGATTCTGTAAAAGATCCCAGAGGTTTAAGACCAAGCAATTATTTTGCTAGAATAGCAGCTATGGTTTGTATCTTACTGGGTTTTTAACAGTCATGTTGTGTACTGTGATGATCCTTCATCTTCGCTTTCTTTCATGGAGTTCTGTAGATTGAGGACTGTGAACTCAGATCATGCATTGGTTTCCACTCCTTTGCTGCTCTTTTTCATCCTTCTTATGCAGTAGAAGTCGACAGTCCTGACTATTTCCTTTCCTCATGGGATGCCAGGGAAAGAAAATTGGCTAAATGGAGCAGAATGTGATGAAATGAGAAAGGAGAGCAACAGGAAAGGTGTAATGGCTTTCTCTGTTCCTTGCCTCACCAATGAGTCCTCCATCACACACTTGCAGCCTAGTTACCTCCAGCCATTCTATCCTGAGCCAGATGAGCTGTGAAGCAATAATTTCCAAATGGCCAGTGTGCAGTTAAGGAAGCGTTTCTGTAAAGAACTGTTATTGTATGAGGCAAGAACACTGCCATAAGTGACAACAGCCCATGTCACAACATTCAGGCAGAAGTATGTTCATGGCACAGAAGTAATGAAGTGCCATTGCACTTTGCAGCCTATCTAAGACTACCCAGCCCTCATCTTGACCTATTTCATCCATGCTAAGAGCAGGTTGTGTAACTGCTACTGCTGTGGCTACTGCAGCCTGAGGACTGAAGCAGCTTCTTCCTTCATTCTCTTTCTTCCAATATGTGAGGGCAAATGGACTGAGTCCATTGCTTTCCTGCAAAGCAATGATATTCATTTCTATGCATGCACATCATGTCTTTTGGAAATCCAGACATAAACATGCACAAGAGCTTTCTGTCTACAGAATTTCACCTTTGGGAATGTAAAGTCATATATTTATAAAAGCCTAAGTAATCCTGCAATAATCCCCATTCACTAGAGAAAATAAAGCAAGGAAGGCAGAAGTGAAATGAAAATTTCATACGCTTTGAAATACATGTAGTCATTTTATCCAGCTATGAAAAATCGTAAATCAGGATATAACTTATGTCTGAAAAATAATAATTAAACCAATCATAGTCTCAATCTCAGCAGTTCTACAAGACAAACAGAGACAGAAGATTTGGGAACCTTTAAGTACCTGTTATTTTTGTTAATGGGTTGTTTAATAAAGTTGTTCCAAAACATTTCTTCAATTAAACAAATTCTTTATTTTTAACTTTTGAAATAAAATAATAATAACAATAATAAAATGCTTTAAAATTCTCTATTTTACTAGCTGTTTCCTTTGCATTGTGAAGCTTCTAATTTGCCTTATAAGGTTTAGTATTTAGCTGTCAAACACGATGTTTTAATTCTATAGACTTGCTAAATAAAACCTAAATTATGTTAGTGCGATTCAGGTTACTTTACTGTCCTGGAGATCAAAAGATGATAAGCAGTTTCTAACCTATATTATGAGTATTGCCTTCATTTTCTTCACAGCAAGCATTGCTCCCTCCTTCTCTTTGGAGCTTCCAGGTAGAATCATTCATAATTTCTTTTCCCACCACTCATAAATACTGGCAGGAACTAAATCAAGTTCAACAAAAAGATTCAATTTGAAAGCTTGAAATCCTGGATTGGATTTTACAACCTAAAAAGAAACTGTTGTGGAATTTATGTGCCAACAAAAAAAGAAAAAAGGCCCAAAGGAGAAAAACAACACTTGGCAATGTAGAGACCATATGTGCTTAAACAGTCAGGTGAAATTGCTTACAAATTTAGCATTTACAAATAGTTGAAATTCTTCCACTATGTATGTCCAGGCAGGGACTGACAGAAGGACTGGTGGGATCATACCCAAAAGATGGCAAATACCTGGGCTATAGTGACTGTTCCAAGTCTGTTTATGCGTCTATTGTTCTGCTACTGCTGATTAATACAAGTGCAAACTGTGTTCTTTTCCCCAAACCTTGACACTCAGGACTATGATACATGCCTTCTGTCTGTCCTCATCATATGGCTGTCTGCTATATGTGGCTTTCCATTTTTGTTAGAAAAAATTCTGCCTTCTCTCCTGACCAATATTAAAACCACAACATAGTCTGTAATGCTGTCAGTGGCACTGGACAAGGACTATACTGCACAGCAGATTTATAGAATTTAGAAATTTAGAAAAAATTCAGTGGTAAAATCTTTTCATCCTCCGTCTTGCAGATAATACTATCCATGTATATTTAAGGCTTCTATTAAACATTTTAACTGGTATTCTAAATGTCTGTTCATGTCTGGTTATTTATAACCATATTTGCACTAGGTCTGTCCACAGTCAGGGAGTTTCAACACACAGTCCCCATTCCTCATTGTGATTGATTCACATCTTTGGTTCCTGGATGTTTTTTTCCTTGTACTTGTGAATCATGTTGTGTATACTAAACAAGTCTGCTCTCTGTTTTTCCTTTGTTTAGCACTTCCCTAACCTTTGTATTGCCTGTAATTTTTATGAACAGATTTATCTACTTTATTTTTTCTTCTGTAACATTAATGATAGCTTAGAAGACTTACACAGAAATGTGTGTAATATATGTACATCAGGATAAGAATCTAAGCTCTTATGTGCATACATAACTACCCCAATCATGAGACTAAAGGAAATTGCCTGCCAAGTAAGCATAATTTTGCATGTTTATAATTTTTTTGAGGTTTTCAGCTGTTCTGAAAATCTTTTAGTTCACATATTTTCAATACAAATATAAATTTTAGAATAAAAATAGATAAGGAAATGACTGTACATATGCTTATGCATATAGTTACTATATAGGGATATAGTGATTCTGAAATAGCTTTTGTTTAGTACTGGAGCATATTGACGGAATATATATTTGTGAATTTTCATTAAAGCGTTGAAGACTCTACCTTCACAGCATTGGTTTATAAACTGAAATTTGCCTTTCTGAAACATTTAATGATGTAATTTGAAGCTGCCTAAACATTTCAATCTTAAACTGCCAGTAGAGCTGTTACCTACATTTGAAAATTATTTTGAAAGTTGACAAGGTAACCTGTTCTGAGCAGTGATTGTCAAGTATGGTACAGCACCACTCAGAGTTCAATCCATGACAAAATATGTAAGTGCAATCTAATGAAGCATCAGAAATAACATTAAAACATATGTATTTAAAAAGGAATTACTTTATGTATCACTTATTAGTTAATCTTTAGAAGATAACATGCAGTGCTATAGTGGTATCTGAAGTAAATATTGCATTTTTCACTAGATATAATAAAAAGGATTCGATACTATGTTAGAAACATTGTAGCTGAATTGTGAGTGGTTTAAAGTTATTGTATTTACATAGCCGTCTATGCACAAATTGCAAAAAATTTTCATGGACAACTTGACAAATACAACATTGATTGCAAACAGCACCAGAGGAGCACAAGTAATTAAATTAATGACTTTTTGCCATAAAGTACTAATTTCTCAAAATACAATACACCTACCTGGGCAGCCTGCTCTGAGGAACCTGCTTTGGCAGAGGGGTTGGACCCGATGATCTTTTGAGGTCCCTTCCAACCCCTACAGTTTTGTGATTCTGTGATTCTGTGATTCTGTGATTCTGTGAATACTGAAAATGTTAACTTAAAACTCTAATTTATTTGGGAGTCTTCAGAGTGTTGGATTCTGGACTGGTGAACTTTTGGAAGAGCCATTGTTCATGAAATATTCTTATATTGTTCCTCTTCTATTGCTGGTGTGCTCTGTTTAATGCATGGATATGCATTATGTTTATTATTATTATGTATATTATTGTTATGTTTAATGCATGGATATTCATTGATAGCTCTAATAAAATTATTATTATTATAATTATTACAAATATTATATATTTATATATTTATATTATATATTTTTTCACTCCTTTTTTTCTGCAGATCCTTCTCTGAGATAAAGCAACAAGCATGGGGATATTCAAGTTTAGAAATACAGATTTCAGCTACATTAAGTATGACATCTCTGAAGCCAATATTAGAAAAGAATTAGCCAGCCCTGGATGAACTTTCAGTATTCAGTTATAAGGCATAATTTCTGTTATTAGATTGGTACTGATTCTTTAAACATTCATACACTATAATCTACTCATGTCAGCTGTGATGTTAATGGAAATATTCACATGAACAGACAAAATTTTAAACGTGCAATCTGCTTTTATGTAATAACCCATGCTCAAAATAAAGAGATTGTCTGTCCTATTAGGCCAAGCCTTTATAGTAGACTTCATGGGGATGGGAAGATCTCTCAGCTAGCTTTAAATTAGCCATCTTGAGTACTGAAGCACTATCACCACAATAACAAGAAATTCTACATGGACTAATTTTCCTTCTTCTGGACTGAGCAAGTAGTGTGTTAAGTATGTAAGCTAAATAGTTTAAAGCTACTTACTTTTACTCATTATTTCACTATGGTCTTGAATACATTTACACTCCAATTAGAGAGGCAAAATAAGATTTTGTCATGGAAAATTTCCTGGGAGCCTGAATGTGTAAAAATTTTTCGCCATGTAAACTTGACTTCCATTTCAAATCACATAGGTCAGTAGCTTTAGAAATTTGGATACACAGTTACTGACCACAGAACTGGCCACAAATCTTCCAGCACAAACAAAGTTTATGTAGGATATTATGCTGGTTAGTTGCATGGCTATAAGTAGTTTTTCACTGCAACATTTCAGTACAGAAAACATAACCACTGAAGCAGTAAAAATCATACGGAAAGTTTTAGAATCAAATCCTCCCTACTATTACTGGAGTTGAGCAAGTTTTATTATTAAGTAAATATTACTGTTTTAAATCTTTTAAAATCCCTTTGCTTGGTTGAGTTGAAATGAAAATAGAGATACTGGATGAGGTAGAAATTTCAGTGTGAGATTATCAGAAAAACATTGTGAACCTTCTTTCCTGAACAAGTACACAAACACACTTTTCCAGTGCACAGACAGTGACGGTCCTTATTAAGGTCCATATTAGAAAGAACATACAGAAGTTAAAAGTTGTGTGTGATTTTGCAGGTAAAAACTGTTTGATTCACATGGTTTAAATCAAATCCAGATTAAAATCAAGTAGTTTATGTGTTAACTCCACATAACTAATCAGCGAGCAGTGAACTATTCATTTAGGATCAATATCAGTAATACAACTGATAAAACAGCTCTAGATTCTTAAAAATATTTACAAACACATACAGATTTCTGAACACTCTTCTGTCACTAATTCAACAAAATTCTAACATCATCACTATCGGACACATTTACATCCCCGCTCCCTTTTGCCCCCATCACCCACTCCCCAGAGATGGGTTACAAGTACATACACCTTTGCTGAAAGTACCACTTTCCCTATTTACTTGTGCTTGTGCTCCAGATGTGATTGCTCTAACTTTACGTGTTCATCACTCCTTATGCTCCACTAGTGCATATGTCATGGAGAAATTCCTCCACAATGTCACATAAGCACACTCCATGTGTGGGTCCCCTGTGAGTAGAACCCCTGCTGTCTGTTCTCTAGCTGTATACAGACTCTTCTTGGTGTCTGATGGGGAGGCTACTGTGTCTGGCCTGGAAGGAGGTCACGACTTGTAGCAGTACCAAAACTGGTTTTCACTACTGCACTGTTACTCTCTTCTTCCTCCAATATGTCACATTTTTTTCTTGCTTCATTGACATTTCATTTCAACCCCAGCCCTACCTTGTTTTCTGGAGTTTCTCTGCACTTCCACAGTTACTGGTTAAAAAGGCTGTCTTAATCAAACTCCATTACCGCGAATTTTCTGCTAGCATTATCCAGTTCTGGGCAAACATCCTCTCAGAAGACAGTTCTGTTTAGTCTCTTCATATACACCATTTAAACTCATAGAATCATAGAATCATAAGAGTTGGAAAAGACTTCTAAGATCATCTGGTCCAACTATCCTCCAACCACCACTAAACCATGTTCCTAAGTACCACATCCAACAATTTCTTAAACACCCCTTGGGACGGTGACTATACCACCTCCCTGTGCAACCCATTCCAATGCCTAACCACTCTTTCTGAGAAGAAATATCTCCTAATTTCCAACCTGAACCTCCCCTGGTGCAACCTGATACCATCTTATACAGTCTTATCATACTGCTAGTTACCATCTTATACCGTCTTATCATATTGCTAGTTATCTACACATTTCTGTTTTGTTATCTGTTACTATCTCAGCCATTTTTACCAAGAAAATGCCATTTATGCTCTGTCACAGTGTGGGAAAGGAGAAAGGGAATGCATTGCTCTGTGAATGGATGGAAACAAAAGACACAATAAAGCAGTTGTTGAAAGTGGTTGGCAAGTGGAAGCTGAAGTCTATCTCCCACTTTCATCTCAAAGGATGTATTTTTCAGGGTCTAGTTTCCAGACTGTGAAAGGTGCTTCAAGGCTTAGATAGGACAGAAATATTTCTTTCTCTCTCCCTCAAGGCATGAACATTTAGCCTGACTGCAGACTAAAAAAGGTAGAAGGACCTTCCTTATTCATTGTTATTTCCAAAAGATATAGACATGAGTTACAGGAACATTCATTTTGATGTAGTATATTTGGGTTATGAATGTTATGAATGAGTCAATGTAATTTATGTTTCTCTTATAAGGCACTTTGTTACTAAGCATACTTGTGAAAGATCCCTGCATACTGGGACCGAGAGATAATTCAACACACATTCAAAATTGGACAGGGCTTTGAGAAACCTGATCTGGTGAAGGATGTCCTTGTGTACAGCGGGGAGGTTGGACTAGATGATCTTTAAGGGTTCCTTCCAAATCAAATCATTCTGTTATTCTATGCTACTAAAACCAAGGGACTCTTAATCTTACATATAACAAACACAATCACTTTACTTAACCATACATGTACATCTGTCAACAATCAAATATTTGAAGATCGGGAAGAGATTTCCAAACTCTTCTAGCAGTAGCACATTGCCCCAGAAAAATCCCTGACTTGCAGATCCTGCTGATCCTTACACTATGTAGCTATAGCTTAATGTATACATCTGGTTAAAGGCAAAGATTTTTTGTGAATACTTCAGCTCCAAATGATCATATCTATGTATGTCTTAAGACATTCTTTTTGTCTTTTATAGGCTACGGTTTTGCTGAACTTTATCTTCTGAGGCTACAAAATACTAAAACTATTTGTTAGCAAATTGTAAGTGAATTTTCAGCACATGATGACAGATGAACAGCTGGAACAGAGCCACCTGAATTTTTGAGAGTGCTGTACTGATCTTTCCTTCCACCAATACTTGAACATATCCCATCCTGAGAAATAACAGATCTGGCCCCTAGTGAAGGAGAAGGTATTATCTTCAAATATTTATTGCTTTGCAAGTAGAGGTGCAGCTTGGTATTTTGGAATTTAATCATGCCAGATTATATTAGTAACTGTGTTGGGTCTCAGATTGGAAGCTCCTTAACTAAATGTGCATTGCTAGTAGAACCACTATAGGTGTTAGAATGAAAACAATGTAAGCTATGTGGTGGCACTACTGCTTTAATTAAGTGCAATTGCAACTGTGGCCATAACATACTCATTTCAGTGTTTGCATTTTTACAAGTACATCCAGAAATAGAAGAAGAACTACAAAAGAAAAAAAGATCGCAGGTGGTCTGTTGATTTATGTCACTGCTGTTTTCCCTTTATGATAGATACAGTAGCTTTTGATTTGATCTAAGTAAAATATTGTTAAATGTTCCAAATGTTCAGTTTTATTACTGGACAGTAATTTTTAAATTATTTTAGTGCAAATAGTTGCAGAGATAAAAGTTTCAAAAAGAGAATTCAGGGACAAAGATAGCACTATATGAAAAACTTATGTTCCACTAAAATTCCTTTCAATATTTAAATATTGCTGGGAAGGAATAGCATTTACCTGTCAGAAATGCTTAGAAATAAATGGTCTGCTGCACTAAATTTAAAGTAGGATATATGTTACAAAACAAAAAGGGTGTCTTACAGTGCCAGATATTAATGATGTGCATTGATTTTCTATAGCCAGTACAACACAGACTTTTATAAGAAGGAGCATGAACAAATTTTCAGTCTTTTACTGTGGATAGAAGTGTTCACTCACAGAGATATTTCTGAAAGGAATGTTTAAGAATGTTAAGAGACAGTGATTGATAAAATAAATATAAGGAAAGAGCATTAATTGATGACATTAACTTTTCAAGTCAGTTCTTGAATTGCTACTTAGGTAAATGACCCATTGCCTTAGACTGGCTAGGGTAAAAAATTTTCAAGAATAAACACACGTCATTCCACTCTCAGGATGACCTGACTGTGAGGGTGTTTCATGATACAAATCTCTCAATATGCTCTTCCACCGCCATAATATTTTGAGGTGAGGAGTTTTTTTCTCCAAACAGAAATTCACTTTAAAGACTTGGTTTTGAATTCCCATTTCTGGTTTGTTTCTGATTTTGAGATGATGCCTGCTAATTCTAATGTCTATTTCTGATTAAGCTAATGATGTAGTATAATAAATATCTTGCATTATAATAATGCAAGTAACACCAACAATATATGTATATGTATATGTATATGTATATGTATATGTATATGTATATGTATATGTATATGTACATGTACATGTACACTATTTTCCCTTCATGAATGTTTTCAAAGGATAAAAATGCCCTATACAGTTGATGGTGGTACAAGGCACAGATTGAGCACTGACAAAAGTTACAGAACAAAACTGCTGGCAGGTGAAATTTCTGAAAGATCAGGTGTAAATAGGAAATCAAGATGGTTAAAAGAGAATTTGAACACTTTGCAAAGCATACTCACAGTAAATGCAATAAAAGCAGGAAGATGGATAGGAAATGGTGGAACTTTCTGGTAACAGAAATATAAATGGGTACTCAGGGATGAGAAGATCATAGAAAAGAAACTCAGTAAGTTCTTTGCTTTTTTTCTGTAGTGTTGCAACACTCTGGGGAACAGAAAAACATGGTCTCTGGGGAAAGAGGCAGTATGGCAGAGTTAACAGATAGAAAGAAATCATGCCTCACTGGTTTGCTGGAGTTCTTCCAGAGTGTAGCAGAATGTGGACAAAGGAGATCCCAGTACGCAACTTATTTGAATTTTCAAAAAGTCTTTGCCAAGGTTATATGCCAGAGATTATTAGAGAAAGTTGGAGCATTTGTGAAGCTAGTAAAACAAAGGACATAAAATTTAGACTGATCAGGACAAAGCTAAAATTAGACATCTGACTATGTGCATTGTGATTTTGAATTAATCACCTCTGCAATAAGTGTGGAGAATTAGGCACCAAATAATTTACATCTGCCACCATGAAGAAAAAGAAACTTATTGTTGTAGTGTGGGAGACAGGGGCTTCCTCCAGAAGAGCAGAGACAAGGAATTTGTCTCAATTTTTATTAATACATTTATTTCATGAATACTTGATACATTTATTCATCTTTCCATATACTGGAAAGATGAAGTATCTTCTAATTGCAGACAAAAAATGTTAAAAATTTAGTGAAAGTTCACAGAAGTTGATTTCCAACCAGAACTCAATAGCGTTTTAACCAAAATAAGAATAAAGTTTTTTCAGATTTACTTACACATGCACGCACACACTCAAATCATTCAGCAACTGAAAGAATGAAATAGAAAACTAAAGAACAAACAGAAGAGGATCAATCTAAAATATTTTCCCTTCTGTGAGGATTAGTAATAGTGCTGTATGTTGTATAAGGGCAAAAATGTGTTTGTATTGAGGAGAATTTTTTACTTACATGATTGTATAAAAAATTGAAGAAAAAATTAACAAAGGCAAAAAATCAAACTGTCAGAATTTCCAGCTAATTTGGAAATTTACTCTAATGTACATGGGGCCTGCTTTTCAGAACACTTAGTGTTTGTTGAACTTTATTCCAACTGAAATTGTCTTATATATTTGCAAATCAGAACCCAAGTGGCCTAGCTACAGAAGAAAAAGAAGAATGTGCAGAAGTTTGAAGCTGAGGCCAGAAATATACGAACTGAGTGTTGGAGTCAGGGATAGAACCCATGTGTCTCAACTTTTTTTTTTTTTTTTTTCCTGCAAACATTCCCTATTTCATCTACTCCTCTTCATTTTACCTTTCAAATTTTGTAATAATTGACATGAAAGAAAGAAAGAGCAAAAAGCTTCCTTCATCTTCATTAAATACTTCTTTCAGTCTAAAATCCAACTCTGAAATTATCCGTTACCAAACTCATGAAATACAAGATTATGAAAGCTAAAACTTTTAAGAAAAAAAAAAAAAAAAAAAGACCTGTATGCATTTGTTATACAAGTCAGACCCCAATAACAGTTTTCAAGGCAGTATCTGAGACAACCAAATCAAAATTCTTTCTGGAGACTGAGTTACTGCTTTTGTAAACTTATTCAAGTGAGAAGTACCTTTGAATACTTTTACGAGGAAAGCTCAGAAATAAACTTCACAGGTATGTGTGTGAAACTGAGTCAGAGACTCAAAGCAACTGCTTATCCCCAAGACAAGTGTACTGTAGTAGGTACTAGAATTAAGTGTAAGTCATGTAATGCTGCCTGGTTTCAGGACCTGGTTTGGTCCCCCTTCTACTAGTAATGCAGACATAGTCTGTTTCTACAGGGCTTTGAAAATCTTCTAATTCTTCTAAAAAAGAAGTACAATATAAATGGGATAATAATTTTACAAGGAACCTAAAGATACATTGCTTGAGCAAGTGGAATGACAAGTACTTTCTCTTGAGACAGTGTGAAACCAATCTAGAAGTTACTTATAAGTACCAATGACTATGTCTTTTTAGTGTTGCCAAAAGTTCAGGTAAAACCTTGATTTTAATGAAATACATGATACATAAATTGCAGAGAGATATTCAAAATTCTTCTTAGAAGAAGTGACAACTTGCATATCACAGAGATCACAGATCCTGTTCTAATATCTACTAATATCTAAAAATATCTACTACTTTTTTGTTGCAAGTGGGGTGATACTGCCAGAGCACTGGGTCACTGGAGTAACGTGGAACTGATGGCTCAGGATACAGACATTGAACTACAGTCCCCAAACTTTAATGATCCATAGCAAAACTTTTTTTAGAGGAACTATATTGTACCTGACTTTAAAAATCCTCCTCATCTTTTGTTGTGTGATATCTTTAAAAGCCATTGTGACCTTAGTGTCCTGTGCCAATTCATTGTTGCTTAGTCAACTGTGCCATACGGAAGCTCAGTAAATAAGGCATATTTTTTTTGTTATACATTGACTGTGGTGGCTAGCAAGTGTGTACAAATTATGATAGTATAGTACAGGTTCATTAGCTTCTTTAAGTCCTTACAGCTTCTACTTGAGTAGTTATTTAACACAGCATAAAAAGGTCATCAATAAATTACTGTTAAGGCACAAATAAAATCTCCACTCTCAGTCATAAAAAGAATGATATAAAA
Source organism: Aythya fuligula (assembly GCF_009819795.1). Taxonomy (NCBI): domain Eukaryota; kingdom Metazoa; phylum Chordata; class Aves; order Anseriformes; family Anatidae; genus Aythya; species Aythya fuligula. The sequence goes on along the minus strand of NC_045559.1, from coordinate 25,599,543 downwards.
CAGTCAGAAAAAAAATATGGAAATATTGTTTAATAGTTGTTTGACTGAATCTGTTATGAATAAAAAATGATCTGTCCTTTCTCATGTTAGCTATGAGTAATCAAACCAGATTGAGGTGGTGCTGTCATTAGGGCACTATGTGAGTGACAAGTGTTCCATGTGGCACATACATGCAGGACTGACATTTTCCCAACATCAGTAATTGCTTTTTTTTTCTTTCATGCTTAACCAGATCTTTAAACATGTCCAAACTAGGCATGCTTACTCTGAGTGAACATTTCTCTGAATTGACAGATGTAAAACATACACAACACACTGACACTTGAAACTTTGTAGATTTCCTAAAGCAACAAAGCTGTTAAAGGTAAGGCAAGGTTGATTAAGTGCGGAAGCATTCAACTTTTAATGATGTCTCATTGATACCCTGCATAATTGTTGCTATATTCAGTGGCTCTCTCTGTAAGTGCTCCTTCATTATTCAACAGGCCAAGGCACATTGTGAATGCCATCAAAATCAATTACATTTTGGCTACTTTTGGGGGCCAATGAGGCAAAGAATTAACCTCCAACTAATTTCCAAAGTCATTTACTCACTGATAGCTTAGCACATTTACTTCTACAGGCACTGTATGTTATGGAGCATTTAGAAAAATACAGTATGCAATAAGGTATGGGAAGAAAATCATCTGAACATTAATAAGGAGACTGTTGGGGCAATTGATATTACATGGAAAGACTAAGTAGATTCTGCACATTGAAGTTTTAGGGAAATAGATTATACACAAGATTTAATCTGCCAGATATATTTTCATCAGCACTGTTTAAAAAAATAAAAATAAATCAGCACTTTGGTTGACTTAGATTAAAACATTCATAATTACTTACAAGACATGGTGATCCAGTTATCTAATTGAATTCTTTACTGTTGAGCATCATAATTGGACTAACTGAAGTTATAATATGGAAGAAAGGGTACTGCAAATTAGAGAATTGCTTAGAAGATGCTTTCTTTCCACTAAGCTTCAAAGGGCTATCTTAGGCAATCATTTTATTCATCCTAATATGAACATTTTGGAGAAAGGACAAAGTTATAATCTAAAAAGGTAATATTCTTTTTCCTCCCTGAAGGAGCTGACTATATAATCTGTGGAACATCTATGATATTTAGACAAATGACTCTGTAATACTCTTAGGAAACCTCCTTTCACCAAGTCCTTCTATTAAAAAACAAAACAAAACAAAACAAAACAAACAAACAAACAAAAAAAAACCACCTGGAGTCAGGGGTCTACTGCTTTTTCTGTTAAAAGCAAGTTATGGGACAGAAGCCTAGATGTAGGTTTGGTAGATTGAGTCTATAAACTGGATAAATACAACTTAAAGACACTGTACATGTAGCCTAAACTTTCAAGGAGGTATTTCTTCAAGAAGTTAAGAAGTGGTTTCTTCAAGATATATAAGCACTCTTCCTATGCTGACACTCGCAGTAATCTTTGTGAGGACCATATGTGATTACTGGTATCTAGGCTATGAAAATAGGCATTATGTTTCTCCATGGGAAGTGAAAAAGGAACATAGGGAACAACCTTAACATATCCAGTACTAACATATCTCTTATTGTGTGACCAGTACTGGTTACAAGTAAATGTGACTTATCATCTTGTGGATTGTTTTGTTGCCACAGGAAGTAGCCCAAGCTCCCACCTCCAACCAGATGCTCTGCACTACATAAAAAATCTGTAAATATCCTGCAGTCTGTTGTTCACATTCAGAATCACCCTGTTGAGGCTCTTAGGTATTCCCTGGTCTGGTCTTGCTGGTGAAGACATCTTGACTGATGTAACTGGCCATATTTGTGTTTCAACGTGAAGAGACGACACTGGCATCCCAAACATTTCTGAGTGCATAACTAACCAGAAGCTGGATGTTTCAGAATGAACTTAACTATGCCATAGGTCAGCACATGCAAATTCTTTGTAATGTACCATGTACAAAACATAATGCAGTATGATCCCCCCAGATTGGATGCATTTGGAACACCTTCAAGCCAGAGTATTCTTCAGAAGTAACGATGTGCCCAAAATTCCAGTTTCGCTGAAACACATAGCAATTCATATTGCTATGGATTTTTGTCCATTGGAGAGGGTTTAGGAATACTGCAGTCAGAGAAAATATTCCATAACACTGCAAGATCTCATATATCACTATGAGATCTTCATGAACACTAAATCAGCCCAACAATGTACAATGCCTGCATGTTTCTGAACTCCAGCAAGTTCCCCTTGGAACAAAATGTCACCTATGTTCAACTTCATGATACAGACATCAGCAATATGCAAATGTTATCCATGCTACCCTCCTCCCCCTGCTGCAGTGGCTTATGCAGTACTGAGTCTTTGTATTCTCAGCTGATGTTAGGTGTACAGTGACTCCTCTCTACACATTAAAAATCCTTGTCACTCCTTCCTTAACTCTCAACAGTAATAACAGCTCAGTCTTGATGGCCTGAAGGTACCAGCTTTTTCTTCTCTTTTATGGGTTGGTAACAGTTCCCTAAAAAAGTCACTTGCTCTGTCCTGGTCTTTCTGGTTGTCTGTCTCAAACACAGAGAGAAGTGTATTTTGTTCTGATGAAACAGAATTCACTGTGCACATAGGTCATTTTATAAGTATTCAAAACCTATACCTATGAGATTTCCAGGTCCATATTGATTCCTTAAGAGCCTGTTTGTGATGGTGTGTGGTACCTAAAACAAGTCAAAAAGGGTAGCTGCCCTTCAGATCTCCCAGTATTTGCTGCAAGGTTCAATATAACGCAAATAACGCAAGGTTATTGATTTCCACCTGGACAATGAGTTGTTGACCAAAAAGAATGCAACCATCCAGCTGATTCCTTATCCACCTATCAAATCCATGTCTCTCCAATTTGAAGACAAGTATATCATGCAGGATAGATGAAAATAAATTCAATACAGCAAGAAAGCAAGCCACAGATTCCAGAAATATGTCTTTCTTTGGCTTTTAACCAGGTGTTCCAGTTTCACAGAAACATTTCATATGCTCAAAGACACAGTGTATTTGATATTTATATATATATGTAATATTACATATATATGCATATAATACTGTTGAAACTATATCATGTATATGAGAACATGGGATCAGAGAAAGATGGTAAAATGTCTAAATGAAGGCAGTCAGCTCTGAAAAGTGTCCTTGCTTCCAGGCCGTCTAAGATGTTTTGTATCAAAACTTTATTGAACAGCATTCATAAACAAGGCAATGACTGTTCTCTCATGACTGACTACCCTCATCACTCATGTATGGACTCAATTTCATTTTCTTTGTCTCTGTGAAACCTGAATGTTTAGCTTCAACCTTCATAGAGGAGGATGGATGTTAACTCTGTCTCCGTCATAGTAAATTATGTGTTTTTTGTTTGTTTGTTTCTTTCTTTTGTTTTGTTTCTTTATTTGTTTGTGTTGTTTGTTTGCTTTTCCCTCAGAAGACAGAATTATGTTTTATACACTTCAAAGACTTTCCCTAAGTTGAAGGCTTATATCTTTAAACCCAGAAGAGATTTTGATCTATGAAACCCAATCTCAGGTATGTTTCTAAATCTTTGAGAATCAGACACGTAGAAATGTGACATTTTATTGGCCATCTTCCCATACATTTTGTTTGTGCCTGTGTACACATTAAGCTTTCCCTTTGAATTATGTTGGGATAAATTATGTGGGTGGACTCTCAGGAGTCCACCCTGCAAAACCTAGAAAATTCTGCTCCCAAAGTTGATTAACTAAATTTAAAAAAAGTTATTCTGGGGAGCAATGTGCATCACCATATAGTATTTTTGTGGAGCTAAGACTGTACCACTATATGTTAAAAATGTGAATTTTTATTGGTGTTTCTGCTAGAAGTCAGTAAGTGGAAACAACAATAACTAGAAAAAGAGAAAGCTTTTTGAAAAAAAAAAAAATCATGAATTTATGTTATCTTTCATGAAAGACTTCCAAAGGATATCATCACTCTTTTTCATGAAGGAAGGCTGTAGGCTTGTTAAACAAACTCAGTCTATTTAGTTTATCCAACAGGAGGTTAAAAGGTGATTTCATAATGCTATTTAGGTATCTGTATAGGAAAAACATTTCTGATGGTAGCTGCTTTTTTAACCTAATGCAGAAAAATGCAATGAAATCCAATGGATAGTAGATGAGGTCAGACAAATTTGAATTAAGAATAAAGCAGAAATTTTAATACTGAAAGTAATTAATCACTGGAAAAAAACCAGCAAAGGATGAGGTAAGTTCTTCATCATTTGAAGAACTAAGATTGGATATCTCTTAAAAATATGGTATACTTCAGAGATTATTAATATAGACATTTTCCAGTGAAGTTAATTTCCCTGTGTCATATAAAAGGACAGACTAGGTCATGATTATGACATGTTTAACCTTAAAACCTATGAATCAATAGATCAGCAGAGTAAGAATTAGAATTCAAGGCTTCTTACTTACCTGGAGTTACACCAACTGCTTCTTCTAAATAACCTAATTTAATGACTGAGCCTGGCTTTGCTCAACAGTCTTTCAACAGTTGCTGCCTCAATACCAGGCAGACTAAAAGCCCCAGTCTTCTTTCTGAATATCTGCTATACCTAACCTCTTATTCCATACATTATTTTTATGATCTAAAGATAGCATTCAGGACAGAAATTATTGCCCAAACTCACAAGACATTTTTTCTGACAGAGTAGGAGGCTTTCTGGAAGTACAAGTGTAAGGTACTGAGGTACAAGTGTACAAGGTACTGAACTTTGTCCATCCACAGGCTTTGGCAAATATTTGGACAGGTACTTAAAACATAAATATTCCCATTCAGGTAAAAATATTTAGTTTTACACTGTTTTTAAATATAAGCTGAAGTATGTGTCAGTTCTATTTTTTCCCCTACTCTTTAGGAAGATAAAATATACATGGAATGATGACAATACATGTGGAAGCTAGAACTAAAGTACAGACTACCTTATCAATACATTAACAAAATACAGAGAATATTTTATCAGCACATCTTCTCCATTTAGGCAATCTACAGGAAGGCTGAAAATATCCTGAGCTCTGCAGAAGATGTAGCTGTTGCTGTATTAACCAGAAATGAATATTACTGACAAGACACATTAATATTAGGTGGCTTCTGGAAATAACCATTTCTTATTTCATTAGTCCAGAAAAAGTCAGATGAATTCTTCCAGACACTCTTCAAACCTGATAAAAAGTACATATTTAAAATATGTTAATCCCTTTCCATTTGCAAATACGGACTCCAAGGACTTATGTGAAAAGAAATTTAAGGGGACAGAACACAGATGAATAAAGAAAAACAATAAAGTTGGAAAAAAAGTCAGTAATTTCTACATTTGTAATAACATAAGTTCCTGCTTGTCTTTGTGAGGCCCTATCCTTAATTCTCCTTGCTGTTGTCAGTAGTTATTAAAATCATCCATTCTAGGATAACCACTTCCTTTTGTTTTTAACACACTAATTTATTGTTCTGAGCCAGACCATCTTACACTCGTGCTGTTTCAGGAGCAAGCAGAGGTGGGAGTCGTGCATATATAGCACTAACTTTTCAGGTGTCTTCACCAGCTCTGTAGTTTCTCAGTCATACAGTCCATACCTACAACCATACTGTTCATCCCTGCTCATTGCTTTTTTGATCCGGAGCTTTCAGAAAGAGATCTGCACTATGTAAAACACACAACAGAGAATTAATAGACTGCTGCTTTCTTTCCAAGAACAACACACAAAATATCATTATTTTTTTTTTTTCCCCAAAATTCAAAACATAACTACATTTTAACACAGAACTTCAGGCTATTGTGTTACTAAAACACCTGTGAGTACCTGACCTCTCTCTGCTTGTCACTAGAACATGACAGCCAATTTGGTCCACTATGGCATCTGGATATTTGGGTTTCTCAGGCTGCTTGGAGCTAATGCTATTCTTCCTCATGAGTGTGGGCTACTAAAGAGTTTTTCTAGGCTACAGGGCTTACACTCCAACTAGTTATTTTGTTAAAATGGTAAAAAACTGTGGAACTGCAGTGTATCATTAAACAGATTTACACTGACTTGTGGTCAGAAGGGATTTTTTAAAGTAAGGTGCCCCACAGCTATAAGATAAATAATGACATTCTTGATGTCTGCACAGAAACCATACTATTTAGATATAAAATGTAATTTAAAATGCATGGTTAAAATGTCATATCTGCACAATTGCACTTCACTTGTGTTTGTCAGTTTTTCACTTTGCTGATAAACAGGTAACACGTGTGGCTCTTGATAGGTAACAAATAAAGATATGAAATAGATTTCATTTGTTCTTGCGAATTATCTATACCACAGTTGCTTATTTTAAAGTAAGTCAAAGTGAAATCAGTAATATAAGCACACATTTAGAACCCAGACTAATTTTGAATTGCAATGTGGGTGACAAAAATGACTATTTCTCAAATGACTATATGTCTTATGGTTTTCAATTTTACAGAGTTTATTTGATATGAAGCATAAGTGAAAGCATCCGTGAAACACAGAAAGCCACAGAGTACCATAGGACTGCTTTGACAGAAGAAGATTCTAATATAACAAACTACAGAGACCTCAATTTGATTATGTGAAAACTCCCTGCTTCATTTTGAAACTCAGATTTGAGTAGGTAACAGCTTGGCTTTTACTTCATCAAACCATTTTCTACAGCTGTGTTGCTTTTCCTGGGTGGTAGATGTGCACAATGAGTAGACAGCCCTGGTTGCCTTGAATGTAGTCACTGCTGATGATGAGTTTCCTCTGTATCAGAGCTTTTTAGAGGACAGATTGGACATTTTTTTTCTGAAATAATCCTTTATCCTAGCTAATCTGAGAAATGCTTTTTTTTTTTTTTTTTTTTTTTTTTTTTTTTTTTCTCCCAACATCATCTGAGTACTGTTATTGATGAATACAATTGTTCAATTGTTTGCTGCCAGATATTGAATGGATCCATTCATTATTCCTGTCATTTTGTCAGATTTATAATGGAAGGAGTCAAGAACAAGTCTGTGTCACCAAGACATAATATTTATTATCCTTTCAATATTTTTCTAGTTTCTTCTTTTCCAATTAACAGCAATCACAATTGAAAAAGCTTAACTCATGACATATACATACAGTGATATTTTTGGCACAGAAGAACTTGCTTCTGAAACTTTTTAAAATGTGAAAATAGCTTTCACTGAATATAGGGACTTTATTTTTAAAGATAGCAGAAGCACGTGTTATGGAAAGCAAAACGAAGCTCAAAATATTTGTATTATAATAATTATGATAAACCCCTAGATGAGTACAGTTCTTTAAGTAAAGGTATGAAGATAAACATAAAATGCATAGATTCTCACCTTATAAACTTTTTTTTTTTTTTTTTTTTTTTACTTTTAAAACAATCTGCCAAGTGTTGGTGTAATTTCCTTATTAGCCATCATCCAGAGTATGGCAGACAGCCAGAAAAGCACTCAATGGTATTTTCTGTTCACCCGTCCATCCCTTTCCAAAGTGAAGAGCTGATATACTTAAAGTCAGAAAATTAATCATCCAGAGTCTGTTTACTTTGAATTTGCATGTAAATTTACAGCTCCAAGTGGCAAACAAAAATATCTTTGGGACTGCTCTGCTCTGGATAGTGTCCATCTGTATCTTTGAAATTAACAGTCTATATTTCACCTTTATATTCACTGTTTCTTATTAGTTATAATAAATTGTTAATTATTATTAATCACCAATAATTTATTAATATTCATATTTAACAATAATATAGATTGCATTAATATTCCTATTTGAGAATAGTATAGATTGCAACAGGTTTTTTTTTTCCTTTTTCCTGAGAAATGCAATATTTTAAACTTAATTACTTATATTTCTAAAGAAATATCTATATATTTTTTCAAATACATTATTTGTGATGTCAGAGGTATATGTGAAACTTAGTAATAACACTGTAAATACTGATACCTAGTGTCTGATGGAACATTAATGCTGTACAGAAGGAAAAATATTCATTATTGTGGATGTTTATTGCTGTAATGAGTAAGGTACTGTCTTGAAACTATGCTTGATATCCAGTGAACATTAGAGATTTTGCAGAAAAAGATTTATATAGGTGTCATTTTGGCTTAAACTACTTACTATTTGAAGTAACTACTTTTTCTTTTCATTTTTTTCTTTGTTTTTATTGTTTAAAATACTGCTGATTTTATCATTATTTTATTTTATTTTATTTTATTTTATTTTATTTTATTTTATTTTATTTTAATTACCATTCAGCGAGCAAAAGGTGTTATTTTAACAAAAATTCATAGGATAACTAGAAGTGTGTAGTCAGCTGACTCTTTCATCATTTCAGGGTTTTCATACAGAATATGCTCTTCAGAGAGGTATGTGATCTGCTACAGGATTCCTATGGGCCTTGACCAAAGTACTTTATTTCTCCTTTTCTCAGTTTCTTTTCTGCATAGTACTCATGGTAGTACTTCTTTCCTCAGACTAATGGACCTCTTTGCAATAACATTTGCATTCACAGTGTTTATTGTTATTTGCCAATCATGAGAAGGGCATAGTTTTGACTGAGGTCTCAAGAGGGCTACTGCAATAAATGAACAACAATAACTTCCCATATAGTTGACTGGTGGAAAAGAAATCATAAAGGTACAATTGTATAATACATCCTGGGTTGAATCTAGGACATCAGCAAGGAAAAATGTTTCCTTTTACTTGCCACACACTTGTTAGTCTTAGTAACACTTCCATGGGGTATCCTATCTACTCTGAGGATCCTTTCAGCCATACTCAGCAAACTGTGCCAAAACCAACACCTCACAGGTAAAAGGAACCCCAGTGTATGCATTAGAGGAAAGCTAAAGTGCTAAGACTGGTAAGACTGGAAAAGACTGGTTTTGTACCTAGAAAGAGCTGCTGAACTGGGAAGGTCATCTAGGCTCAAGGTAAGAGAGAAGCTTAAATATTTATTTATTTATTGACTTAAAAGATTCTGAGACTGGATCTTCATTTTTGTGATTAGTGCACTAGAAGCTTATATCCTGGAGATTTCTTCAAGATGGTAAAACCCTTCACTTGGTTCAGCAAAGTTTACAACTTCAGCTACTTTAGAGGCAGAATATCACATCAGTGAACATTGAATTAAAGACGTAATTCCTGTTTACAGCATGCTTGCTCTCCCTGGACATTGGCTTGATAATTTACCTCACTGTCAAATGTTGTGCTTGCACTCTAGTTCCCATATATATAATCCTTTCCAATGAAGAATGATACTGTTACCTAAATATAAACTGTCTGCCTAAGCTAGAAGTTATCAATACCTTAAATAGACCCAGGAGTGTTTTTCACAAAAGAATACAGGCAGAGATGTCCATTTACATTTTCTGCATCACATATTATTAACATGTTTTACTTTCACTTCATTCATCTATGTGGCAAAACATGATATACGGTACCTGTATCACCTATGTGGATGTAAATTTTGTTGTGATTAAATTCTAGATATTTATAGGGCTTAATTGGATGTATGTGACTGTTTTTGTGAGTGTATTTTAACAAGTTGTACAATTGTTGATGGAAAAAAATAGAATATATATGCTCAAGATCCACTCTGATTCACTTTGTCTATATCAGTCAAATATGTACTTGCATTTTCTGAAAAAAAAAAAAAAAAAGACTGATTGTGGTGTGTTCTTTTATTTTTATAAATTTTATTTTTATAAATTTTATTTTAAATCATTTTTTTAAAGCCTTAGATCCTCTACTTTTTTAAAGACTTATATAAAATAATAAAAAACTGGTTAATAAAAAACTGGTTAAAAAGAAATGTTCATCTCTTCCTATAGAAAGATATTTGACACTTTTGGATAGCTTCCATGGAGTATCACTATACGTCATAAATAAAATAATAATAATAAAGTAATTTTATTTAACTTTCCAGGCACTATGATTCTTGAATTACCAAGAATTCAAGTTAGTAGCTCTTCACAAGCATTATGCCTTACAAAACTGTTCATTTTTATATAAAGTACTGCTTTAGAAATAAAATCAAAGGTCTTCTGCTGTTGTGAGGGACAAGAAATATTTCTGAATAAGTGAATACATTTACACTGTACATTTAAGACAGTGACAGATTGTAAAAGTATATTGCTTCCTGCAGGTATTGCATCTAGTGTTCTAGTTCAATCTAAAAATATTCAGAATGGTAAAGATAAAGAAAAGTGCAAGAACCAGACTTTTTTTGTTTGTTTGTTTTTATGTTTTCCAGAACAGCGAGAAAGAGGGAAGAAAAAAAAAAAAAAAAAAAAAAAAAAAAAAAAAAGCTATCAAAATGCTTACAAATTAATGCTAACAAAAAAAAAAGAAGGAAAAAAAAAGTGGGTGAATTTTACTCCAGGTGACCCTCACTTCAGGGGCCATAATATAACTAATGTGTTATTAGCATTTATTTTTTTTTTCCCTCGTCTATTCCCTATCTATTATAGCGTACCACAAATGTATATGTGCAATTCTGAAGGAATGGATGTAACAGTTGTCTTTATGATGTGCCTACATTTCCAATTTGCCTTGTACACAGTGGATGCTGATGTGTTGTGTGTAGGAAGTTGAGCTTTAGCATATACTTTTCTTGTCTGGAAAGCTTTCTACTTCTGGAAAAGAATGGACCATCCAAACTGCTCAATAGATTGAGTGCTGAGATGGAATATCTGGGAAGGAATAAGAGGTAAAAACCTGTGTATACCTTTCCAACACTGTGCAGACAATATTCCTCTTGTTCCAAACCAGATTTGTTGACCTTTCTGAATGCCTAAAATGGACGTAATTTACTGGGAGGAAACCTGCTCATCTACATTTGCCTGTCTAAAATTAAGTAGCTAGACTAAGGTAGTTGTGCAGGTGTTCTCCATACTGCAGATGATAGAGTATGTGCTTGATCTCATACAACCTACCTTTATCCTAAGACCCATTGTGTCTTAAGAGTGAGATTAATTGCTATTTAAAAGATTAATTTACAAGTGTACATATTCCTATCAAAATACCAGTGCTACTACTGCCTAATATTCAATTTTATTTGAGTCATAATTTTTTCTTTCATGAAGATAGGTTGTTCTATGCAGCTGAAATGCTCCCCAGAAGATACCTTTGATTTGGTGAAAAAGTGCAATTTTTAGTGAAAAGTATTCTATCAGATGTTGTAACATGTAAGCAAAAACTGTAAGAAAAAATAAACTTTTTTTTTTTTTTAAACAGGTATTGTGAGCTTATTCCTAATCTCCTACAATACCTGCCTTATTTATTTACTATCAGTCCTTTAAAGTGTGCTAGATCTCCTTTCCAAATGTTCTAATGCAATTCCAATTTAAATGTAGGACATGGTATAATAAATATGAATGCCAAATAATAAATTGTCGAGAGTTGGAAGAAGGAAGGTTATTATTAGTGGAGGTAGCTGGGCATACGTGCATTTGTTAAAATATGTTATTAAGGCTAAAGGCACTAGATGGCAATGTTACACACTGTCTTAAGAACTCTGCCATTAGAATGCAAGCAAGTGTTCAGTCTCTGAAGAAATGCTATATGGTTGCTACTGTTGTGCTCTTGTTTTTTAAAAGTACTCGTTTGCTTTTTTCGTGCTAATATGTGTATTTGGTAATGAGAAACAAACATGTTTTGTCAGCTTCGATTTCTGGAGAAAGTTGAGTTTGAATGCTTTTTAAAGCTGGCTTTGTTCCATAGGTGGAGGGCATGAAGAAGGCAACGACACTGAGAACACAGAGGCAAATTTCTACTCAGTTGAATAAACTGACCTACAAGAATTCTGCTATTGTAGTGAAGAGGACCAATAAGGATATCAGAAGTGAGACACTATTTTGAAAAAAATGTCATCATGGCTCTCTTTATCTCTCAATTTGTGTAACTATAAATGATCTCATATTCCTCCAAGCTGACAAAGGCACTGCCAGAAGCACTATGTTATTGCACAGTAACACTCTCAGTTCCATCCATGGTAAACAGAAAAAAAACAGCTCCAGAGACAGAGTCACATAACTGGTGGGTTTTCAAATGCCTCTCCCTGTTCTTTGCATATACTGAATCTTTGAAGAGGCAGATCCTAACCTAAGCATCTCAGTTAAATGCACAGTGGTAATTTTGGACTACAACACTTGCTATTTTGTGTAAGTTTATACATTTGTAAATTATTTAATTTTCAATTCAATCTTGAGTACAGAATCAACTTTTTAGGAATGATTAGAACAAAAGCTGGGAGATGAGTGAAGAAGAATGAATGCAAGACTGGCTCTACAGAAAAGAAGAGCCAAAGAAAAGAAAGTGAAAGGCTGAAGTAGACTGAAGTCTTCAAAGAAACATGAAAAGCAGAAGATAGCCACTGCATTGAGTTTGCTAGAGTTCTAGATTTTAGTTATTTCTTTCCTTCAAGCAGTAATTCTTTATTCATTAATTAAGTCTGTGAGTTTTTCAGGGACCACCAGAACAGGAAAGACAGGCAGGAAAAAAGGAGAAGAAAAACAAACAAACAAAGAGAGAATCATATATATGTGAGACATCATGAGGAAGGATAGATCACTGAAGCATGAGAAAAGAAATTGTAATATACTGAATATGAAGAAGCAATAAATAGAAGCAATTTCCTCCTAGAGGAAAGATGAATGCTTGTATCTCTTGGCTGCTCCAACTACAAGTCTTTTGCAGCCAGTACACTTTCAGGGCCATGCTGGAGAACATCTTTTACATGTAATAGACAGCAGTATCTTGCCAGCAGATTTTCTACTGCCAAGGGATTGAATCTGAGTCCTGTATCTGAGTGAAACTGAGCTCCTTAAAGACTGTTGAAAAGGTAAAGGACATTGTTACCTAGAGATAATAACACTGATTAGACAATAAAGACATCTGTGTCTCATTCCTTCTTCTGCTACCATGATGATGAATAATCCTGTGTCATTTATCTGTCCCTCCTGTTATGTAGTTAGCCTTTATTTAAGCTGTAAAATCAGTCTGTTGCTTACTTCTGACTGAAGCCAAGGCCGTGGGACTTGATGTGCATGTGACTCAGTTCTCATCAGCTTGGGAATTTAGAATGCCATAGGCCTTACAGGATCATGTTGTAAATTGCCATTCTGTTATTGACTGAGTGTCCACTTAGTGGTATATTAAAGAGGTAAGTTAGGTCTTTCCTCAGTGGACCAAAGAATGTATAGCCTCTAAATAAAACATAAGAAGTTATTCTTGTTTGGAGAAAATATTATCTGTTTTCTGTAGATTAATATGATGAATTCAGTAGCACATTATTTATAAGGTGTATTTCTGTAATCATAATAAAATGTAGGCAGGAAGTGAGCAGAGATGCTTAAACAACTGAAAAAAAAAAAAAAAGTTTTTCTTGCTAGAATAGTATGAAAAAAGTAAGAATAGAATGTTTAGTTTTGGCTTTGGTGATACCTAAGATAAAACAAGTAGATGCATTACAAACACTCAAGACTATGACAGTGTAGTCAATATTTCTAAAGTGTTGATCATATGGGTATTACTAGCATTTTGCCTTTTATTTAGAAATGCATGATTTTAAGGTACAGGATGGCTTGCATTTTATATAAGCAGTCAGGCAATAAAAGTATCTCTGTGTACTTTAAATTTACATGAATACACTGTAACATTTCTGTTTAGTGTTATAATTTAGTGTGTGTTTAAAATTATTTCAATTTGACAGAAAAAGTTCAATATGCTTTCTAAGTTAAGAAATTGTGGTTTCATATATGGAACACTTTAAGGGCCATGTGATACAAATTAGCTGAGAAGGGTTCAAAATATTATTAATATTATTATTTATTTATTTTGTAAGTATTCTGCATTATACATTTTTATTTAATGATTAAAAGAAGATGGTGAAAGTTTGTGGTGTTTTTACCATGCTAGGCAGCTAAACACCACAATTGCTCTCTCACTCTCCCTCCTTAGATGAGGAGGGGAAGAAGTAAAGTAAAGAACAACTCATGGGTTGAGATAAGGACAATTTAATGAAAGGAAAAAAAATAATTATTAAGGAAAGATTATTATTAACTAAGCAAGTTAACTAAAGGGAAGAAAAAAAGGAAAGGGGAAAAAGGGAGGGGGAAAGAAAACAAACGAACAAACAAAGGCTATGTGGAAGTGCAGAGGAAAGAAATTACTCTCTATGTCCCACAAATGAGCAATGCTTGACCACATCCTTGAAGCAATGCCTCAATGCATGTAGCTGGTGTTCAGGAGGAGGACCAATGTTTTCATGGCAGCCCACCCCTCCCCTCTTCTTCTTTTTTCCACCTTTTATCACTGAGTGTGACATCATATGGTATGGAATATCCCTTTGGTTGGTTTAGGTCAGCTTCCCTGGTGATGTTTCTTTTCTCACATTTCTGCCCATGCCCTAGGAGGGTTAGAGAGAGTCCTGCTGCTGTGCTAGCACCGCTCAGCAGTAGACACAACACTGGTGTGATACCACTGCTATTCTACCCACAAGTGCAGAGCACAGCACTGTATGGGCTGCTGCAGGGAAAGTTAACACCCCAGCCAGACCCAGTACAAATACTAGAGCGGAAGACACATGAGGAGTGGCTGAGGTCACTAGGCTCGTTCAGCCTGGAAAAGAGGAGGCTGAGGGGTGACCTCATCATGGTCTACAGCTTCCTCAGGCGAGTGGAGGGACGGGCACTGATCTGTTCTCTTTAGTGACCAGTGATAGGAACCACCAAAATGATGTCAAGCTGTAACAGGGGATATCAGGTTGGATATCAGGAAGAAGTTCTTCATCGAGAGGGTTGCCGCACACAGGAATAGCCTCCCCAGGGATGTAGTCATGGCACCAAGCCTGTTGGGGTTTAAGAAGTATTTGGACAGCTTTTAGTCTGAATGGTCTGAATACTCAGACCTATGGTCTGAATTTTGGGTAGACCAGCGTGGTGCCAGGAGTTGGACTAGATGATTCTTATGGGTCCCTTCCAACTCAGGATATTCTATGATTCTATATTTATTTGTAAAGGCTTAGCTGTTTACAGGATTTTTTTATTATTATTATTTTTTTGTTTGTTTGAAAAATACAAACAATTAAGTTTAGAACTTGGAAGTAACTTGCCTTCACTTGTAAATTTCCACGTAGCTTTTCTCTTGATTTGCTAGTTCCACAAGCCATATGTACAACAACAGAAAAATCACCAAAACTAGAAATAGACAAATATATTCACTGCAAACATTTCAGCAATTTCAGAAAAACTGTGGATGGTATGTGTCTGAATGCATGGACAAATACTATAAAAGCTATCAATGTATATATATTGTATCCAACCTGCACTGAAAGCCTACTACTTATGCAAAGATAGCAACAATCTCTGCTAGTCTGACTGGCCCCTTTAGAATTTTAAGAATAATAAACTTGACAGTGGCAGCTATTCAGTTGAGGATGATGTTCTCTCTACTTGTATGTAACTATAGCTAATTACGCTGTCATTGTGAGCTGGTACAGAAATACACTATTTTAGCAGCAAAACCTACTTTTCAAATATTCCACCTGTTCTCCTGCAGACCTGTAGTCTCCAGCCCTGCTGTACAGTCCCATTGCTTATGTGTGGCTTGCTGCCAAACACAAATGTTTCTTCTGACTACAAGAACAAAAACTTAGCCCCTAAAGGACTAAGTTGTTCTTTGGCTCTCATTATGTGCAACCACCCTTCACTGCATATAGTATGTCAGCATATCTTCTGTTACAGTGATATTAGACATATGCAAAATTTTTAATGTAAACTTTTCTCTTAAGTAAAAATACAGATTCAGCAGTACTGAAATATTAGTTTTAAACAATTTATTGGCTTAAAATGATTTCTGATTTTACTTAAGAAAATTAAATATTTTGTTTTATTAATTTTTTTTAGTTTTGACAAAAATATTTGGAGAACAGATGAAAAACAAGCTCTGGTCATTCAAATAAATAACAATAAAATACTCCCCATAGTGTAAATTAAAACAAAAAATAAAAAATTCAGTTGAATGCAATAAATTGATTTTATAAAATGAAACTTTGGGGCTTTTTTATTATTAGTTTTTACTTATTTATTTTATTTTTAACAATTATTTCTCTGTTTATTTAAGCTTCCAAAAGTTAACCACTGCCATAAATTGACAGAAAATTCATTTTGCTCAGCTTTACCTAATTGTGTTACTGAATAATGACTAAGAACAGTCTGTGGTAAAACTTCGCAAGTCAAGCAATTTCCAAATTTAGAGTGAGAGGTTTGATACTATATGATAAAGAGTTGGATTTTTTTTTGTTAATTTTAGTGTGTTTCTTGGCTTTTTTTGTTTGTATGTTGTATATTTTTATTTTAAATAAAAAAAGATGGTGAGGTGATCCAGGGCTATCAGATCATGTGAGAGATTTTCTCAGAAAAGCAGTCTTACTTACTAAGGAAGCTGTTTATGTCAGATCACCCTTTTTCCTGTGAAAGGAAATTTCATGTTGTTCTCCCAGTGCATGAGTTTTAGAGGACTCCTAGTTTTAGAGGACTTCTAAATTCAGCATTACAAAACAGTAAAACAGCTGTAACACCATTATCACTTGCAATGGGAGTATAAGTAGAACATGACATTCTCTAGTGATGGTGAATGCAGAGAGCAGATCGGCAGTTCAAAGTTTGAATATGCTGTATTAAAATTCATCTTTTTATCCCTTTCTTCAGTATTCAGATAATGGATAGCTTAGAGCCAAGTTACAGTAAAGGGCATTTGGACTCCTTGACAGTTCACAATTACACTGCAGTAGTGAAGGTAGATTTGAGATCACATTGAAAGTCACCTGCATATATTCAACAACATGCTTGAATCAAAGTGTGTCTAAGGGGAAGTGATCTAATAAGTTTGAAAAGGTGGAGGAAAGGTTTTTACAAAGAAAGATGGGTCCCCTTCCTAGGAATAAGTGTTTTTATTGACAATTTAAATTATCAGATTTAATGAAAATTTTATATAAGTTTCTGCACAAAGAGCATAAACTTACTAGCTTGTAGGTTGTCCTGAGCTTCATGAAATTCACAGGATCAGCCCAGGAAGGTACATTTTGCTGATGGTTTCTGAAATGCCTTTTAATATTTTTACCACTGACAGAAGCTAGTAAGCTATGGAATGAAACAAGAAAACACAAGTGAGTAACAAACTACTCTAGCCCAAGAAACTGGGGACTAGAGTAAGTAAATAAATGGAAGTAAATACATGGAAGTAAGTAAATAAGTAAGAACTTCATGTGAAAGGTTCAGAATGAAAGAGTGTAAATTTCATTTTAAAGAGACAATTATAAATAAATTTATTTCTCCTCAGAGTTTTCTGCTTGAAGCTGAGGTCATGTCTTTCACCTCTTATTGTTTTTCTTCCATTATGTTATGTTTATATATTTTTGGGAAATCATTTTCAAAAATATGACCTATAGTAATCATTGCCATCTGATTTGATGATGGCTGTTACAATGCCAGTTAGTTAATGTTATTTTGAAACTTGGAATGGATTTCAAACTACTTGGATGATTGGAAGCTACATTAATTTCAGTTGGAGTAAAATATGTTATTAATTAGCACTTCATGATTTCACTGTTAAGCTAGCCTACTATTGGTTTGTTTATTGGTTTGTTTTTGTTATTTTTTTTTTTTATTTTTTTTTTTCTCCCCTGACTTTATTTCAAGATTCTTATTAGACAATAGTATCTTTCATTCATGGTTCTGAGGCAAATTCTGCTTTTGACATTTGTGAAGGTTACCATTGTCTTTTATTTGATTTGCTTACCTATAGTTACAAATGGACAGTGAGCTTTCGTGGGTTCCATATTCAAAAAATCCTAATCTTTCTAATCTTTTATTTTTCAAATTGTCATACCCAGAGACAAATGATGTATTATACTTCAGTCAGAGCCATAATTACTTTGAGTTTTCAAGATTTATGTAGTAGATATCTAATAGAATTGTTTCTCTAACACATCTTCAATTATATTCTGTGGTCATACAGTAGAATTCTAAAGTGTCTATGGAAGCACTGTCTTCTTCCTTCTGTATTAGTGTTGTAAAAGACTAAGACTGTGTAAAAGACTGTTCAAGACACAGACTTCCGGTATTTAGATTTTTCTTATTTTATAGATTGATACGGTTTTATATTTCACTTCTACAAATAGATCAAACTAATCAGAAGATAAAAGAAGCAAACTTTGATTTGAGGTGTTGCCTTCTGGGTGTCTAACATGAAGACTAAGTTTTAGGGAGTTGACTTCAGCCCTGTCTTTATGTCCTCGCTCCTAAAGTTTTAGAAAATATGACAGATTTCAAAACAAGCTAAAAATGTTATTTTGTTTTGTTATACATTTGTTTTTTGTAGAGCTATTTTTTGTACATGTAATGGATTTCATGAACATTTTTTGCATAATTGCAAAACTTCATCTTGTGTTGTATCTATTGAGGTGTTCAGCTGAGTGATAGCTAGATTTTGAAATATTTCTTATGGATATAATTGGACTCAGAAATGTGTAGCCAAAGCTATTGGAAAGTCTATCTACCTGCAAACTGAAATCTAAAATTATTTATTTCATATTTTTTTTCAGTGGGCAACTTGTACAAATAATAATAATAATAACAATAACAATAACAATAATAACAATAATAATAATAATAATAATAATAATAATAATAATAATAATAATAATAATAATCACACATGAAAAAATAAGAACCACATCTGCATTCATGATACAAGTATTTTTTGGGGAAGACAGGCAATTAGAAACTTGGAATGTATACTTTAATTTTGGAGATAAGCTGTAAGAAAAAATAAAACAAGAGGAGACTTATCAATGATAAATCTTGAAAGTTTCATTCTGCAAATGTAACTCAAATATAGAACTTAGAATGCAGGTACACTTGACTTGAGTAGAAGACACAAAAGGTCTGATTTCTTTTTCAAAAACTCCCTGCTAGATATATGATTTTACTTTTTACCTTAAATTTAGAGAAAAAAAAAATGTTGGATTTTTGTAATAAGCTCTCCGTAGTATGACAGAAAATATGATTATACTGCTGGATTTTAGACTTTAAACTTTGTGATGAGGAATTAATTTTGTTAAAAATGATTTTGCTCATTAGGACCTTGATTCTTCATTTACAAGCTCTAGCTATTACTACAATACAAACAAACAAACAAAAAAAAAAAAAAACAACAACAACAGAAGTCATAAAACTTCTTCTAATGCTCTTTCATAGTTTTTATAAAGGAAAACATAACATAGTAAAACAAGTTTATTCATTTTGGAATGTTGTTCAGTGGAAAAAATATTATTTTAAAATTAAAAGCTTTCTACACTATATTCTATTTAGCATTTTTTCCTTATTGTCTGCATATAGTATACGTTGAGGAGATTAAATGTCATCTGAAATCAGTGTTTTAAAAGGCTGCCTGGTGTTTCAAGATATTGCTTCCCTATGGAAAACAAACTAATACTCTCAAAACCAATTAAATTTATGACCTTGTTTTTGAAAAGATTTTTAAAAAGCTTTGAATGCTTTGTCTTTGCTTACAGATTTTTCATTTAGGACTGGGAAAATTGTGGTTGGTGCAACAATACCAAGTTCACTTATAGTAAACTTGCAGTGAGATTAATTTACATATTAAAACATATCGATGCATATGTCTGCATATAAATGTCTACGTGTGAGCTACATGGCTTTTGCACTCCTTCAGTTTTGCTCCTCTATGCTAGTAGTGTTTAATTTGAAGTGTAGCTCATCAGGTGAAACTGCTGGTGTTGTTGGTAAAAAAGAGAACTGTAGGAATGAAAAGAATGTTTATATTAAAGATTAGGTATTTAGTGAGTTTATGAAATTCTGTGATGAGCAACAGCTCAATAACTAGAAGTCTTTGCATCATAATTTAATGTTGAATCTTTCAAACAATAATTACAGTCTGTTTTGAATAAGTCTACCTTACGTCTTTTTCTTGGATTGTAAGACTGCCATTTTGCTAGGTAGCATTCTGAATATTTAAATAGAAATTATATTAAGAATGATTTCAAGTATTTTACATCATATTATGTTTTGTTATTCAGAATTTATCTATACATTTCTTCTGGTTTCATTCTTATCTGATCTTTAGTACATATTTTAACAATGTGACAGTAGGAGTATATAAAAATGTCACTAGTTGATCAGATCCAAAGCTTGTCTTAAGGTCTTCCTCCAGTCCAAGCTGCTATTTGGTGTTTTGGAAAGCAATGGCAACAATCTAGTAGAAACAGAAAAAATATACTTAGTTATACTAAATCCCAGTTATACTAAATCCCAGGTTCTGTCAATCAGCAAGTTAAGGATTTCTTGAGACAGATGTTCTCCTTCAAGAGTATGTGAAATGGTCATTGATGGTTCTTCAGATTTGTCTAATCTTTCTCTTAGGATCTTACTGTGAGATATGTTCATCTGATTCGTGTCAGTATGGAACAGTACTAGGGCCGCATGGTATGATGAATGTGGCCTTCCGTCTTACAGACCCTTGTATAACCACAAGTCTAAGAAAAACAGAGTGGTTAATGTATATAATTCTTGTATCTTGCAAAGGAATGTTTTAGCAATTCGTGTCAATGGAGAGCTTGAAGGGAAATGTATTTGTAGGTTTTTCCTGGAAGTCTCTGATATCTGGGGGGGTTCAGAATAACTGCTAACTATTATGACTATTGCCTGGGACACTATGCAAGTCTCTGATATCTGGCCAGGAGATTAAGGAGATGGGGAGAGCTGAAGAACAATTAAAAGACAAAGCTTCCAGGGGATGTTGCACAAGTCTCTGACATACAGCCAAGTTGGACAAAGGAGAAGGACAAGAGGGAGGAAGACTATGAGCCTTCAGCACAAGAGATCCCCAGAGACTCCCAGAGGGACCACCGGAGACTGATACGCATGCTCCAGTAGGAGGGTTTGGATTCTGGATTATAATTATAATAATTATAATAACCCTGTTTTTATATGTTTTTTTTTATATAATTATAATAACCCTGGGTTTTTTTCAGAAGTAGTAATGAATATGTATCAGCCTAGGAGCATAAAAATCAGCTGCTTGATGTAACTGGTGTGCGTCTTGGTGGAGCAGAGACTCCTGGCGCACCCAGCACTGTTTGCTTACCTCAATTCCTTTAATAAATTGTAAACTTTGATTATAGTCCCATTTTGAAGACTGAGCCATTTATTACATTACTATTAAGGCAGAAAAAATATTATTTTGTTCAGTGTATGCCCTTCTATAAGTTTTCTTAGGATGTGAACTTAAGTCAGATTTGACAGATCAACAAAAAGCCCATAGATTTATTTATTTATTTTTTAATATTCAATTTATAACGTATTATGGCTCTACATTTTCCTTGCATTCACTGAAGCCAAGGAAATGAAGTTAAGCAGCTTTCAGAATCCTAGTGGATTTTCAGTTAAATAAGTGTATGAAGACAAACTGTTGTCAAGGCCTAAAATGCTAAGAATAAAATAACAAAAAAATCATATCTCATGAGATCCAATCTAAGTGGAGACAGCACTCTAAAAATTGTAACCTTCTGTCATGTTTTAGTCAAAGACTAAATTCAAAATATTTCTCTGCTTTTCATTAGTATTACTGGTTGTTTTTAAAAAATGAAATAAAGAAGTGAATATCCTTGACTGTGGTGTTATCATCTTTTAAGCAACCTAGAGGACAGATAAATTGAAGAAAATACAAGTGAAAACTAAGGAAAAGTATCTCAAGAAACAATATGAAAATGATCATGAAAAGATATGCTTACCTTTTCTGGATACTAGTCTTCATTCCAAAATAATTCTAATAATTTCCACTTTTAGTTTTAAAATAAAAAGGCAACTTACCTATTATATCTAAATAATAAAATGACATTCACACAAATAAATTATTTTATTGTTTTTCTCTTTGACTTGCAAGGGAAAATAATGATAAAAAGATGATTGTCATCAATTGCTAGTTTTTGTCGTAGATGAAACTGATGATTCTAGGTTGCAAATGCTTTGAATCGAAAAGTAAATAGGATATTGACTTCTTGTCACTGGATGGGTGACAGGTACCTTCCATAATGAAAGTCAGTTGTGCCTCTCTAAAGGTCAAATTCCCATCTTCTGCTCAGTTCGTAGTCTTTTTTTTTTTTTTACTGAAATGTAACTATAGATGTTTTGTTTGAGAAACTTTTCTGCTTTTAACAGTTCTCAAGGTCTCCTGAGCAATCTAGCTAAGACAAAGTAAGCCAATATAATTAAACTGGATATCGCTCTTTCATTGACAGTGAATGACAGTGTTAAAAATTACATGTTAAAAACCCAGATGATTTGGTGTCATCTGTGTTTGCATCACAGTCTGATCTATTAGTTGGCATGGAGGTAAGCTTTTCAGTCAGTTATACATAGGAAAGAAGCATTAGTATTATCACTGTACTAAGAATCTGACATATTGCCACCCTAGCAGTGTGTGAGCAAACAATATTATGTCATGAAAAGCAAGTACACCTGAGAAATGGGTTGTGTTTTAACTGGAATAACTATCAGAGTGGAGGAAGATGGGGACAAAAATTTCACCTGAACTTAGGGGGTTGATAAAAATAGGTCTGATTTGTCTTCAGGTTGGGAGAGAGATTGTGGCAATTTAAAGTGGATACACAATTTCCATTATCATCAAAATGTGAGCTCCATGACTTAAAAATATAAAGCATCAAGAAACACTTATGAATGTTATAATTTTAGATTATTTGTGATTTAGGAATCTATTGCATTTCTAGCTAGAGAGATAAAAGAATCTAAGTGACTCTAGAATAGCAAGTAATAATTAGCTAGAAAACTGTTCTTCAGCACATAGGCTTTGTCTTTGTTTCTGAACATACAAAAAAATACTTTAGAGTGCTGCATACATAAATGGAGATATAAAGCATTAGGGATAATGTGATGAATTTGAAAGATGAGATACACTCTTTGTCTTCCCTTATTGCTTAACTGTTATCCTATTGCTTTGCTTCACTCCCCTTGCCAAATAGTAAGATGGACAAAGTTACATATCAGTTGATTTTCTGGTTGTCAGGACAGATGTCTTGAGAACAGGAAACATTGTAGTGCTCAAGGTGTTGCAGTATCATGAGACAGTTAACATTAAAGGTGTCAGAAGTATTGAAGAATATGCTTTTCATAGTTGTTCCAAAGAAAAGAGGAGAAGAGCATGGAAGAATCATCTTTGTTTCTACTAATTTTGATTTAAGTCAGTGACATCCCAAATCAAAAATGTTAATTGCAATTCATCCTGTCAGCCCTAGTAATATAGATATATATTTATATTTGTTTGATATCTACAATTATGAGTTTATCTACAGCTACTACAATTATAGTTTTAATCTATCTTTTGCCACAAAACAGTAGATTTGTGTGTTTCTAATTTGAAAATAGATTTGTCTACAAAATACAATGCTTTTGCCTCCTAGTTGTTGGTAGATGTGGCTAAGCTCTAGTGATAGCATTTACTATGTCACAGGATGAAACAGGGATGTTCAGGGCTGATTGTCCAGATCAATCACTATGTATGAAGTACTGAGATGTGAAGGAGATTAATAGAACCAGATCAAAAACAAAAAAAGGAATTTTATTGACTTTGTTCAGCTAAGCACTGCACAGCTGTTTGCTCAGTCCCTGAACACACAGCAGGATTGGGGAGGGAATTGGGGAAAAAAAAAGGGAAAACTCATGGATTGTGATAATGACAGTTTAATAGGATAGAAAATGAAAGGAAAATAATATTTATTATTATGATAAAGGAATATAAAAAGCAAGTGGTGCAGAATGCAATTGCTCACCACGTACTGACTGATGTTCAGCCAGACCCCAAGCAGTGGCACTCACCCCTCGGCCAGCTGCACCTCGTTTTATTGTTCTTCATGACATCATGTTGTGTGGGATATTCCTTCAGCCAGTTCGGGTCAGCTGTTCTGGCAGTGTCACTTGTGCATCCCCAGCTTCCACGCTGGCAAGGCAGCATGAGAAGCTGAAAACTCCTTGGTATGGCGTAAACACTGCTCAGCTAAGTTGTTAACATAGCACCAGACCAGCTACTAGCAAGAAAATCAACTCTGTCCTAGATGAAACCAGGGCAATATTCACACCTTATTCTATACCATGTATGCCCTGTGCAGGTCCCACACTTTCCAATAAATCCCAATGAGTGAGAACCTCTCCTGTCTTTTGATATACCCACACACAGATTTCATTCCCTTAGTCTATAGGCCATCCCTTTAAAATGCATCTTGATTTCATTTAGTCCATGACTTTGAGCTCAATCTGTCATAACAGTCCTTTAGGGCAGGAGAGATGGAGTGTGGTGTTGGATTGTTTCATGCTGAATCTATTCTGGTTCCATCAGTGCTTGTCTGGTTCTATCACTGCTGCACTTTGCTCAGTTATGTCAAAATTAATTTTTGATTAATCTGAATGATTCTTACTGTAATACCACTGAAATGTCATATAGCAATCATAGAAATGATGATATATGATATTATAAAATAATTAAGAAAATACAATTCAAATCATCAGTTATTCTCACCCAACATTAAAATTGTTTGAGGTATGCATCAGACTTTCCCATTACCCACCAAGTGTATCCTGGTACTTGAGCAAAAGTAATCCCACAGATGGGTTTGTCTTTTCCTGAGTAAGGAATATAACCCAAGCTGTCTTCCCCAGAATGTTCTTTATGTGCATTAATAGGGAGTTTATCCCCTTCTACAGTACATAAAAGATTTGATTGTGCAAGGTCAACCAATTGGCAGATCCTCTAGTACTGATTAACCAGGTGACTTTTGCTAAATGTATGTCCCAATGTTTGGGTATCCCAAAAGTTTAGAGTCATTGGACCTCTTGGGAAAGTTTCTCTACAGCTGAGACTCAGACCCATAGGGAAAAAGAGAGGCATTCTTTATTCTGCCAGAGCTGGCTAGTCAATTTATCCACCATGACTTCCTCTCGGTCTTTGCAGGTCATTACTACCAATGAGTTGGTATAGTGGTGCACTCCATACACACTTAGGTGTATGGAGTGTGTACGGAGTGCACAGCTGTCATCTGTTCTTGACTTCCTCTGCATCTTTGGATAGCTGTTTGTTCTCTAGGTCATCATAAATCAAATCCAGCACAGCTAATTCCCTCAGGTACAAATTTAGCTGCAGGGCTTGACTTCAAGGTTGGAGTAGCCACAGAGCTTGTTTCAGGATTAGAGTAGCTGCAAGTGCTGTCACAGGGGTTGGATCGGATTCAGAGATATTTTCCTCCTGCTAGAGGTGCTGAATAGTATTGAATAGTGTTCAATAATGCAGGTCACACCCCAGCACAGTGCGTCAAGCTGTAAATTTCTGGCATTGCCTAGATCAGGGCATAACTTTTTAAATTATTCTGTAAGTTTTTTAGGATTCTTCATTTCTTCTGGGAAAAAATTGAAAACCCTCAGAGTTGATAATCATGATAAATACCTTTCCATATCCCCCCACACACATTGCCATCCACAACCATCATGACTCAGGGCAACTCTCTGGGTGTATTTTTAAATAGTTATCTGACCATAGATTAAACTGGAAACACTTGTAGGAGATATAGCAATAAGATCGTGCTAATTTGAACATTCCAAGAATGTCCAGTTTTCAAAAACTATTTTAACTCACCTGGAGTAAAGAGTGTACTTGTTAGTAGTTTCCATAGTAAGGTTCCTGAAGTGCAAAAGTGAAGGTCATACTGAGTACAGATAATGGATTAAGTTTATGGCTGGGGTTATACGAGCACATGGAATATACAAACTGGCAAAACCATAAAGAAACAGACCAGTCCTCAGAGGTGATAAAAAAAAAAAAAAAAAAAAAAAGAAATCAAGCAAAACAACCTCAAAAAAAGATGAAACCACATTGCGAATGACAAAATCAACAATAACCAACAACTATTACACTAATAGAGTGTTTATAACAAATCTCATTTTAACATGCTCTGGTCAGATCTGTCATTGTCACAACACTTTGTGTCCAAAATTGGGCACCAAAGGACTGTTGTGGTTTAACCTGGCAGGCAGCTAAGGACTACACAGCCATTCACTCACTCACCCCACCCACTGGGATGAGGGAGAGAATTGGAAAAAAAAAAGGCACAATTCACAGGTTGAGATAAAGACAGTTTAATGAAACAGAAAAGGAGGGGAAAATAATAATAATGATAATAACAATATATATATGTATACACAAAAGAGGTGATGCACAATGCAATTGTTAACTGGTTTCCTAAGAATGGTTCTTACATGTATGTCTTTTTTACCAGTGTATTGTTCTAAGCCATCTGGGACAGAGTTCAAAATTTATTCTTCACAATTATAATGAAAGCTGAACTTTAAAAATGTGTTGCCACTATGTTCTTTCCTTGCAATTATTGTTATTAAAATAAGCTCAAGGTGCAGTGTGTTATATTTCATCATTGCTGTAATCTTTATTATAAGAACGGAGTAGCGCAATTTTAATAAGTATTAAGGTATAGCAAATACTGTGGTCTAATGTACCTAATCACGTGTTTAGTTGTTCATATTTAGATAAGCTATGCATTCCACAGCCATCATTAGGTACATTTGCTTTGCAAAATGCATGAGGTATTAATTTCATTCCTTTTGTAAAGGATATAAGAACACAGCATGTCACAACGAGAATCTGTCCACATAAACTAACAGTCCTCAAGTCTCATCTTTTCTAAAGGTTTTGGTTTCACTACATTCTTGATTTATACTTCCCTCTTTTACAAATCAATCAATAAATAAAATTGTTGGAGCAACCCAGTTCTGCTCTGAAGTCATCTTCAGAGAATGGGAAACCATGATCAGACTCGATCTGAACTTACTGTTCGTATTGAACACGAGGGATAGGTTACTTCTCCCTCTCTCAGGTTCTCCTCCTTTCCCATTTCTCCAGAAAACTGTCATTCTAATCACTATAATCTCATCGTTGTTAGACTTAAGATCAGTGGATGCAGTTAGTCTTTATATAAATGTGAATATATATATATAAAAAACTATGCGTGTATGTGTATATTTAACAACTGGATGTATCAGTACAGGCTGGGGGACGACCTGTTGGAGAGGAGCTCTGAGGAGAAGAACCTGGGGGTACTGGTGGATGACAGGTTGACCATGAGCCAGCAGTATGCCCTTGTGGCCAAGAGGGCCAATGGGATCTTGGTGTGCATTAAAGAGAGCATGGCCAGCAGCTCAAGGGAGGTGATCCTCCCCCTCTACTCTGCCCTGGTCAGGCCTCACCTGGAGTACTGTGTCCAGTTCTGGGTTCCCCGGTACAAAAAAGACAGGGATCTCCTGGAAAGAGCCCAGCAGAGGGCCACAAAGATGATACGGGGCCTGGAGCATCTTCCCTATGAAGAAAGGCTGAGAGACCTAGGTCTGTCCAGCCTGGAGAAAAGACTGAGAGGGGATCTCATCAATGTGTATAAATACCTGATGCATGGGAGACAGAGGGATTTGGCCAACCTCTTTTCAGTGGTTTGTGGGGACAGGACAAGGGGTAATGGCCACAAGGTAGAGAACAGGAAGTTCTGCACAAACATGAGAAAGTTCTGCACAAACATGAGAAAGAACTTCTTCATGGTGATAGTGACGGACCACTGGAACAGGCTGCCCAGGGAGGCTGTGGAGTCTCCTTCTCTGGAGATATTCAAGGGCCGTCTGGATGCCTACCTGGGCAACCTGCTCTAGGGAACCTGCTTTGGCCGGGGGTTGGACCCAATGATCTTTCGAGGTCCCTTCCAAGCCCTTCATTTCTGTAATTCTGTCATATATATCACAGAATCACAGAATTTCTAGGTTGGAAGAGACCTCAAGATCATCGAGTCCAACCTCTGACCTAACACTAACAAGTCCTCCACTAAACCATATCACTAAGCTCTACATCTAAGCGTCTTTTAAAGACCTCCAGGGATGGTGACTCCACCACTTCCCTGGGCAGCCTGTTCCAATGCCTAACAACCGTTTTGGTAAAGAAGTTCTTCCTAACATCCAACCTAAAACTCCCCTGGTGCAACTTTAGCCCATTCCCCCTCGTCCTGTCACCAGGCACGTGGGAGAACAGGCCAACCCCCACCTTGCTACAGCCTCCTTTAAGGTACCTGTAGATAGTGAAAAGGTTGCCCCTGAGCCTCGTCTTCTCCAGGCTGACCAAGCCCAGCTCCCTCAGCTGCTCCTCGTAAGACTTGTTCTCCAGAAAAATAAATGTATTATTCTCCTTTATCTTCTATATGCTGTTCTTTTTGTCCATCAGTACCTCTAGACATAGTTTATGATACTTTTTTTTTTTTTAAATAATAAAAATAAAAATTAAAAAATGGAATTAAGCTTTGTGTGTGTGTGTATGTGTGTGCATCTATGTGTGTGTGTGATTGACACAGAGACAGGGAGGATCTGGCATCTCTTCTGGATCTGAATTAAAAAACAGAATAGAAACTTTAGAATTAATAGATTCAGAATTAACAGAACAGAATAGAAGCTTTAGAATTTTTTTATTTGGTAGATGATAGAATTTTTTTTTGGTAGATGTTTCCTTTAGTATACCTTGATGGACCATGACCATGACCACAATCATTACTTCTTTTTATTTATTTATTTATTTATTTTTAATATTTCTTTTGATTGTATTATCCCTTCTTCTCTCTTCCCGCATGACTCTGCCTTTTTTTACATCCTTTTTGGTTCCTTTCAGCCACTCATGGCAACTATTGTATCTCTGTCAAACATTCATTTAGTTTATAGTTCTACTTTGTCTTATTCACCTTCCCTCTATAGTCACAGAAGGATATCATGCACACCTTATGCAAGGCCAAAGCTGAACATTTTCTAAAACTCTTCCTAATTTTCACCATATTGCTTGCTTTGACATATGTTGCCAAGATGACTTATCTTCAGTTATTATTATTAACGGGGACTGTGGTCCCCATTAGTAGCTCAGAAGTTATCCTGATTACCAGTGTAAGCATTTTAAAGGCTTAATAGAAAAATATTCTTTCACATTTATTTAATTCCATTGATTTTTAACTGTCTTGTGGAAGACCAAATGAAAGGAGGATTTGGGCAACTATTTTCATATACAATTTATAACTCCTTATAAATATATTTCCAAGTGAGTGAATTTTAACTATATATTTTGATTGCTTATTTTTATTTATTTACTGTATTCGTTTGCCACCAAGTATGGTAACAGAACTAATCTTACATTTATCAAGGAAAGACTCGTGGGATGCAAGCAATATGCCAACCTCAGGTTATATTTGAACAAGAAGCAAAACTACTGTCAAATTTTCATGAATTATATGACAATAATATTTTGCTTAGTAACTATTCTGTACAAACTGAAAAAGATAGATCAACTGTTCTGAAACTGCAATGATAAACCCATAAACAATCTGCGCAATCAAAAGAAGACACAGACAAATGTTGAACAAAGCAAGTAAAATACTGCAATGTGTCTGTGATATTTCCTATTAAGTAGATGGATAATTTGGGGGGATTTCTCACACCCTCCTTTCACACAAGTCTTGCACTGTCAATATTCTATCAGCAAAATAACAGATATGTCTGTTATGTAACACTTAATCATATCTGAGATTATTTAAATATCTAAAGTTGATTGGATCTTACCTTCTCTTTCTGTACCTTAGGGTACTTTCTTATCATCCCTTCATCTTAGTTAAGTGGCTTTCAGTCTTTCTTGCAACTATTTCTACTACACCTGTTATGTTGGTAAATTCATTAAAGCTTGTGAATTGTTTTGGTAACATGATAATGGCGGACAGTATCAGATACACAGCAACAATAGTTGTTTTCTGTATATTCAGCTCTGCCATTCATTTCTGTCTTTGTGCTTTGGCTTATCCTGGTTTTTAGACCAGAGGAATTTCTACCTCTCTTAACTTTTTGGGTGCATTTTCTCTCTTGTTTGAAGATGTAATACAAGAGTTGAAAAGGACTGAAGTTTCCATATTCATAGTGATACC
This sequence comes from Aythya fuligula, assembly GCF_009819795.1. NCBI lineage: Eukaryota > Metazoa > Chordata > Aves > Anseriformes > Anatidae > Aythya > Aythya fuligula. The sequence goes on along the minus strand of NC_045559.1, from coordinate 25,569,361 downwards.
CATCAAGCTGGATAGTAGGAAATTATTTCAGAACTCTGTTTAAAAAAGTTCCCTTAGAAGCCACAAGAATTGAAGACAATCTCTGTTGAAGAATTTTTGAAACAGCAAGGAGGCCATGACTTGCTGCACCTGAGCAAACCAAGCTACCAAGACGACTACAAGTTCCCATGACAATGTTCCCACATTGACCGCTGAGGAATTCAGAAAAATATTGTTGCCAGCAGCTGGCTTCAAGGATGAGATCTACGTGACTGCTAATCACAAGGGGGTTGTTTTCTTGCAGGTGGGGTTGTTTTCTTGCAGTTGTTTGAGTGCTTTCGACCAATAATCTTGTGTGAGACACTATCCACCCCTGTTAAATTTGCTATAAAAGTCAGGCTATTTGCGTAACATAGAGTGAGCATGATCTGACCATACTAGTGTCTGTCGTGTTTTTGCCGTTCTTCCTGCAACATACCTCTGAAACTTTTTGATAATACTGGCATATAGTGGCATATACACTGTTCATGTAGAATGTTCAACACTGAACACATGGGATTATCATACCAGCACTGGAAAGTCTGGGCATGGAACAGGGGAGCCTAGGATTAAATCTGGACCAGCAAGGAAAATGTTTGTTATACACAAGAGTTTGTACTCCTCTGAAATGAATGTAAAAAACTTCCACTAACTGCAGTGACCTTTGAAATCAGAGATATCAAAGGTAGACGAATGGTTTTCCTTAAGTCTACATGTATTTCTCCTCTCCCTGACGTACCATAATCCTCTGAATATATTGTAACTTTAACTAGTCTCTCACATGTATTCAAAAAATTCTTATTATTCAGTGTGACACAGTAAATAATTTGATATTAAAAGAAAAATAAATCTACAAAGAGATATCCCATGGAAAATATAATAAAAATTAAATACAGAATGTTGTAGTGTAACTTCTCAATATATTCTAGAGAAACAATCTGCCTAAAATTAAGATTAATTCAGAAAAAAAGATTGAAAATAATGAAGTATTGCAATATGTATATCAGTGGAAAGTACTTAGCTACTATAGTGAGTTGGCAAATATTGAGAGATTTTTTATATTAGTTAAAGAATGGATACTTTTCATACCGTGCACAATTTATCTTTGCAAAATATATATAGACAAAAAAAAAAAAAAAAAAAAAAAAAAAAAACAAACAAAAAAACCCAAACACAACTTAAATCTAATACAGAGCTTAGAAATTTAAAAATGTTAAATAATATTGTTTTTATTTTGTTAGAGCTTTTAACAAATAACCACAACAATTCTACCTACACAACTAATGGATTAAGATTTGTTTTGTCCACCATGTGAAATCAATTTATTTAGCACTTAAGAAGAAGTCTCTGAATAACAGGCAACGTGTTTCACACTCCTATGTCAGAACCACTTATGGGTATTGCTGTCCAGAGAATCATCTCCCAGCCAAAATTACAGCCAGCTATAGCATAGCTTTCTCATTTTGGCGGCCTTAACCTGACTTTACCCAGATACAAAATGTTTTCTAAGAGAAGTCTTGTATTTTGCTTGTGTCCTTTAAGAGCTCCTTTCCCATATTACACATGCCAGCTGGAGTTTCGTTCTTTCTCTTTTCTCAGCTCTGACCCTAATCTGAAAATTATACTTTCCCTCTGAGTAAGATGCAACCATCTGTCGTGGAAGTGCTGAAGGAAACTTAGGGCTGCTGAAGTAACACTTACCCAAGGAAATTCAGCCTTTGAGAGGTTACCAGGAATACACATATAATTTATATGAGAGGTTTGTTTAGAGTTATGTTATGTTATGGATTAGAAGAATGCCTGGAGTTCAATATGGAGAAGGTCTGAAAAATTGCTGCCAAAGGAATTCTGCCCCAAGGAGTTCCCAATCTGGTTAAAGTCTGGGGTGCTCAAGAGGAAGCCCAGAGCTCCCTCTACAGGGAGAACAAGTCAGTGGACACAAACTGAAACACAGGAGGTTCTGGCTGAAACAGGAAATACTTCATTACTAGGAGCGTGACTAAGCACTAGTAACTACTTCCAAGAGAGACTTTGGAGTTTTTATTCTTGGAGATATCCAAAAGTTGTCTGGACATAGTCCTAGGCAATGTGCTCTAGCTGTCTTTGCATGAGCAGGAGGGTTGAACCAGGTGACCTCCAGAAGTCTCTTCCAACCTCAACAACTCTGTGCTTCTGTGACCCAGTGGGAGTAGACTGGAAAGAAGTTCTCTAGATAAGGTGAGTAATAAGAAAGTATTTTTGTTTGTTTGTTTGTTTTTCCTAAGGAATGTTTAATTGTTGAAAATTTCAGGCATACAGATCAGCCACATGTTAGCTTTTAATTAGGCCTAGGGTAATGATTATGACTATGGTTTGGGCAGTGAGAAAAATAAAGCCAGGAAATGAGGTTGGCTTTGGGCTGGAAATAGCTACCTAAGGGAACTGCGGGCTACAAGCTTTCTTTCCAAAGGATTCTTTATCTGTGAGAACTTGGTTATGACTTTTTTTTTTTGATGCTCACCACAGAGCTGAAGATAGGATTACAATGGAGAGAAAGATCAAGGCCTGGGCTCCCATTGAAGAGCAACTGGAAGAATTCTAACATAGGTAAAACAAGACTGCCAGAACTTTCTCACCTGAAGACCTTTATTATTTAGAGGATCTGGGTTCACTTGGTCTGTGACTCAGCCAAGATTGTCCAGATTGAGTGGAGCTGGAAAGAAGCTAAGAAATTAAATTAAGGGTTGTCAAAAATTTCCTCCCAGCAATTCCTCATCTAAGCAAAGACTAATGTTGCTATGTATAAAGACCAGATTAGGTGATATATAGGTTTGAGGTTGTTTGAGGGAAAGTCAAAGCCCATTTATTCACTTGAAAGTGTCTGGAAAAGTGTTTGCTAAAGAAAAAATCCTTAAGGCAGAGGATTCTCCTTTAGTGGAAAGTCTCTGGAAGGTCTCCAGTTTCTGGCTGTAGGACTTATTGTTGAGAAAGGCTGTAGCTGTACCTAAAAAGGGGCTGTAAATGGCCATTCAGATAAATGTAATGCTACCAGAAGATTTCTCTTCAGATCACTGTTTTCTCTGGGTCAGATCTAGGGTTTCATGTGCAAACTATGATTAGAGTCAAGGGCTAAGGCTGAGAGGATAAGAAAGCCCAGAGCAAAAGTTACAAGGGGGTGGAAAGCTGTTTCCAAAGAAAATGAGGGCTGATAATAATGAAGCCCTTCTGTCTTCTTTCAACCCTAAATCTTATTTTCACCCAGGTGCTGGGCTGAGCCTTATAGGTAATTCTCACTAGCAGATAATTCTCCAGGGCACAGAATTTCTTCCACCATCCTCTCTGTAAACCCTTCCAGATTGCAGTTCCTGGCTTTATCTTCCATGCTGCCCAATTCAAGCAGATTGTTATGTAGAGTTGCTTTTTGGGACCTCTTGTTATTTGTGACCATTTTTCTCTGTCTGCAGATATATACACTGTTACTTTTGCAAAATAGTGGCAGCTGTTAGAATTCCAGATTGAGATGAATTTTTGATTAGCTTTATTTTCCTCTTTACATATGTGCCTATTTCCACTGATGCTGACCTCAGTTTGTAACTGTCTTACTTTGAGTTGTCTGTGAAATAGAACAGAATGGCAGCAGGTGACAACCTGTGTGCTTTCTTTTGTCATTCTATAAATTAAAATTGCTAATGTGGACCGGTGTCTGAGTTCACTGGTTTTCCATATTACAACACTTATCTCATTCTTTATGTTATTTCCTCAACCAATTATATTAGGTGTGACAAAGGCAAACACTGTGTTTTACTGAAGACTGTTTTATTCATGTCCGTTAAACTATTGTGCGTGGTCAAACATAACTATATGTCATACACAGTGTCTGGCAACAATGAATTTTAAAAGCATGATTGCATACTTATTTATCTGTAAAGTTCTAATAAGAAAGAACACTATTGAAAAGCAATTGAAAATTTCACTCATAGATATATATGCAGAATTTGTTCCAGGGATATTTTTATTCTACTTTAGAAATATATAAATATGTATGGTAAATAGATATTAGTCATTAGCTGAGAACAATATGAAGCACCTCTTAATCTTTTTAGTTCTTCATTACCTTCCTAATTAACTTTCTACAAATTTAAATGTAGTTATCTGTAACATATAAGAAATATTACCCAGATGCTTTTAATCAACATCCCATCTAATACTGAGACCACCATTTAAAATAATCGGATTTGGAATAATTCTGTCTTTGCTGCCATTCCCTAATATCAAAATTATTTTCTTTTAATATTTCTTTTCCAGTGTCTCTTGTGCTTTTCTCCAAGTTTGGACAGAATTGTTCAGCCATATTTTATTTGCTATTTAAGTGATATATATAAGATCCCTCTTCAGTTTTGCCAGTCTTCCAGTCTTTCTTATATAACTAATTGATAAAGTATACATTTATATCAGAAAATAAAATCCTGAAACCCTTGGGGAATGGAACAAGCTGTTCAGACACGCTGTGGAAATGCCAGCTCTGGAGATCTTCATGACTTGAGTAGAGAAAGCCATAACTGACCTCATCTAGTGCTGACAAAAATCCTGTTTTTAGTGGGACCTTCAACTAGATAACTCCTGGAAGGGGCTTCCAACAAATATTTCTGTTGTTGCATAGTTGTTCCTCTTGTCATAGTCCTTCAAGCTATTGATACTCAAACATCTTTTTGCCATATTCTGTTCTTATCAGAGTAAGCAACATTGCTCACATTTCTGTAATACTTTTCCATAGTTAATTTTCTCCGCCCATGTCAAGGTGAATTTAACTTACATTTCTCTCTCATATTTCCAGATAAGATTTCCTCTGCCATGGCTTCTAACACCACCAGTTTTCCTTTCACCATATTTTCATAGTGTGCGTTTTAGTTGTTTAGTAATCATCCAGAAACAAAGAGTTGAATTAAACTGCGCAAACTTAAAAGATGTACACTTCACGTATCTAAGTAATGAACTAGACACACATAGAATAAATGTATTGCATCTATTTTAGATAAGTATGTTAAGATGAAATGAACCATGCCTAGAAGTGTCACTGTCTCTCTTCTCTCCAGTAACCTGAAAAAATATCTAGACAGATAGTTCAGATGCAGACATGTAAATCTGATTACATGTTGTGTGTTGCATTTTGTTAATACTCTACTACATGCACTGTTTTTAGTTGCTGTGACATCATGCTATAAGCAATAATAGCAGAAGCTATGTGGCCTGATAATCATGAAACCTTAAGGTGAGGAAATTAACTGCTTTTTGATCAAGCTGTCTTCCTTAAGATAAGAGAAACATTTTGCATGTATGTTGAGAATTGGCACAAAGGGCATGGACATGAGTCCGTGGAACAATTGTTCGATCTGAGCTTGCTTTAAGCAACCAGGAGTAGGCCTTAGAAAATCTCATGGCCTGCTGTAGCTGAGCAAACCAAGCTACCAGGGCAACTATGAGAAGCTCCCACGACAGTGTTCCCACATCGCCCAATTGAGGAATTCAGAAAAATATTGTTACCAGCAGCTGGCCTCAAGGACAAGGTCTACGTGACTGCTAATCACAAGGGGGTTGTTTTCTTGCAGGTGGGGTTGTTTTCTTCTAGTTGTTTGTCTGAGTGCTTTTGACCAATAATCTTGTGTGAAACACTGTCCGCCCCTGTTAAGTTCACTATGCAAGTTAGGCTATCCAGATAATAAAGTTGAACTATGCTTTTCCACTCATATTGAGTCGGCTGCATTTGTTCCGTCTGCCACGCTCTAACACATGTAGCAACTAAAAGTGAGGGATAAACTATATGAACACAACTGATCATGGCAAGAAAAAAGGTATGTAGTCTCCACTGCCATGAAATGGCAGAAGTGGTGTCCCCCAGGGCTCAGTATCAAGGCCAGTTCTCTTCAATATCATTTTATTAATTATTTGGATGAGGGGATCTAGTGCATCCTCAGTAAGTTTGCAGATTACACTAAGTTAGAGGTGAGTGTTGATCTGCTTGAGGGTAAGAAGGCTCTGCAGAGGTATATGAACAGACTGGATTAGTGCGCAGAGACCAACTGTATGAGGTTCAACAAGGCTAAGTGCTGGGACCTGCACTTGGGACACAACAACAAAATACAACATTACAGGCTGGGAGAGGAGTGGCTGGAAAGCTACATGGTGGAAAGGGTTCTGGGGGTATTGGTGTGTAGCCAGCTGAATATGTGCCAGCAATATGCTCAGGTGGCCAAGAAGACCAGCAGCATCCTGGGTTGTATTGGAAATAGGGTGGCCAGTAGGACTAGGGAAGTGATTATCCCCCTTGATTCAGCTCTGGTGAGCAAACCAGAGGCCGCACCTCTAATACTGTGTTCAGTGTTGGGCCCCTCGCTACAAGAAGGACATTGAGGTGATGGAGCATGTCCAAAGAAGAGCAACGAAGCTGGTGAAGGGTTAGAGAACAAGTGTTATGAGGAACAGCTGAGGGAACTGGAATTTTTCAGCCTAGAGAAAAGGAAGCTCAGGGGAGACCTCATTGTGCTGTCTAATCACCATAAAGGAGGCTGTAATGAGGTGGGGATTGGTCTCTTCTCCCAAGAACCAAATGATGAGACAAGACGAAATGGCCTTAAGTTGTGCGAGGGGATGTTTAGGTTAGATATTAAGAAAAATTTATTCAGTGAAAGGTTTGTGAGAACAGTTCTGCCCAGGGAAGTAGTTGAGTCACTATCGCTGAAAGGTGTTCAAAAGATATGTAGATGTGGTGTTTAGGGACATAGTTTCATGGTAGACTTGGTAGTGTTAGGTTAATGGTTGGATGTGATGATCTTAGAGTTCTTCTCCAACCTGAATTATTATATAATGCTATGATTCTTTGAATTGTGGGGTCATGAAGCAGGGGTTACTGGCGTACTTTCTCTTTGGCAGACATTTTTGTGATGTGCACATTATGAGTAATCCATTAATTTATATTACTATACTCATGTATGTGGAATTCCTCTTTCCCTATCCAAAAAGTACACAAGAAAATTGTTTCCAAGGTTCCTTCAGAGAATAATCTATAAATGAATATACATTAGTGCCTGCTAAGAGCAAGTACTTTCTTTATCCACATATTTTTTTCCTTTTGAGTTGTTTATTTTCTATGTTCCATCCCCTATCCTGCTTCTTCTTTGTTGACATTAAAATCTTGGTGTCTCAATCTTCCTGACACCCTACCCTCCCCACCCAACCCCATTACCCCAATATTACGTGAGCAGTTCTGGTCCTTGTAGTGGCTTCCAATTTTCCTTGTATCATTCTGTTCCTCACTGTCTATAAAATTCCTTTATCTTCTTTCCCTTATTCTCATAACTTGGATTTGCTATTTCACTTATTTCTAAACACTTGCATGCTCTGTCTTTCTTTTGTTTCACCTTGTCTTGCCTTGTTGTGGTTTAACTCGGCTGGCAGCTAAGCACCACACAGCTGTTTGCTCCCCCTTCCCCTCCCTTTCTGGGATGGGAGAGAGAATCAGGAAAATGAAGCCTGTGGGTTGAGACAGAGATAGTTTATTAAGACAGGAAAAAAAAAAAAATGATAATAGTACTGCTACTACTAATGTGTACGGAATAAGTGATGCACAATGCAATTGCTCACTACCCGCTGACTGATGCCCAGCTTATCGCCGAGCAGACGGCCCCCCCATCCCAGCTAGCCACCCCTATCTACTGTTTAGCATGACATCAGAGGGTATGGCCCTTTGGCCAGTTTGGGTCACCTGTCCTGGGTCTGTCCCCTCCCAGCTCCTGCTGCACCAATAGCCTGCCCACTGGCAGGACAGATCGAGAAGTTGAAAAGTCCTTGGCTTAGTGTAAGCACTGCTCTGCAACAATTAAAACATCGGTGTGTTATCAACATTCTTCTCATCCTAAATACAAAACATAGCACCCTACCAGCTCCTAGGAGGAAAATTAACTCTATCCTAGCTGAAACGAGGACACTTGTCTACTTTGCCTTTTTTTTTTTTTTTTTCAGTTTGTGGTTCCCTTAGGTATCCACCTATAAAATACTTTCTCTCTTCTTTTCTTATTTTTTTTTTCTCCTGTTTTTCTGCTTTAATATTTCTTTGATTTTTTTTCTCAGATTTTTTCTTTTTCTTAGATTTTCCTTTAGTATGTAAAATCTTTGGTCTTTTTCAATCTGGCTTTGTTCTGGTTATTCTCATGAGAGAGCCCTCACTAGTTATTTATTACTTGCTTGTGGCTTAACCCAAAAGTCATACTTAATTCTTATCTCACTTGACTTATTAAATGTTTTTGACATGGTGGATCATTCTTGTCCTTCATTGCCTCACCCCAATTTATGGATTTTCTGACTAGGAATTCTCAGGCACATTCATCATCTCAGACTGTGTGGTTTTATTTTCCCTTATAGACCCAATTATCTGTTATTGTTCTCACTTCTCATTTTAATTTCTATTCAGAAACATTTCTACTTATTATAATTTCTTTTAAAATGAAAGTTTTTTTTTTTTTTCTCAAACTTATGAAACACGTATTCATTGGTGAATAAGTCTGATGCATAAAGTCCAAAGGTCTATTGAATTCCGATGTTACTGCTTTATAGGTTAATGTTCTGACAACCTGATATATTTTTTGGCATATCAAAAGGGCATAAAAGAATGTTTGCAAAGCTTACATTTACTGCTATAAATTGAGTGTGAAAACTCAGATTTATTCATTCATATAGACATATACACTTTATTCATATCATCAAGACTGTGCAATAAGTGTACTTAATTTTAGGCTTAGGTACATAGCAGCACATAGGTAAACACTTGCAACTCAGAACAGATTTAGTAAAAAAAAAAAAAAAAAAAAAAAAAGAGGGCCCTTCATTGTTCCTTAATTATGATTCTTTCCTCCTCTGACAATTAAAAAATATGTTTATTTTTTTTCAAATTCTAACAGATTAGATATTCTTTCCAACAGGTGAAAATACATCTGAAGTATAACTTTAAAAAACATTATTTATCACAAATAAACACACTGAATGCCAAAAATTTGCAAATGTATATTCTTATATCTCATTTTTTCCTCTGAATGCTGTTTCATTTGGACTCTAAATTTTTATGTCAAGGTCCATATCAGTGCCACAAGAGTTTCTTAGTAGTATACTGCAGTTTAATTAAGCCCCTACCTCCATTCCCAAGTCTTAGACAGAAAGAATTTGAAATATATAAGAATATTGTACCTCTACAAGTTTAATTATTACAGTATTGATTTTCCCAGTATCTGGGAAAATCACACAGAGTTGTGATGCTACTTTTCCCTCAGCAGATCCTGTTTTCCTCTCTGTCCCTCTAATGTTTCACTTGGTGACTTTGATCCCAAAGATGTGATATTTTTAATCATGCTGAGTAGTCTTCCATTGCACATTAAGATCTTCAGTGATTAAGAAAGTGAATAGTTTGGAACAAGACATTTACAGTGTCTCTCAATTATATAAATTGTAATCCAGGACAATTCACACTCGGAAAACTTTTTTTTTTTTTTTTAATTTATTTAAGTTGATCTTACACAATAATCAGAACACCATTTTGTTTATTATAGCCATGTATAGTCAGGCATATGTATTATAGCCATGTATAGTCAGGCAATAAAATGCTACACCATTTCAGTTCTGAATACAACTAAATGTGTAAAATCAAAATCTGAACATCAAATTCCAAGTTATAGTTTCACCTTTTTTTGGAGAAGGGAAATAATAGGTTTGGTCACATCTCATAGAGGTGTTTGTTTGTTCTCTCTCTTTTTTTTTTTTTTTTTAATAACCAACATCTATTTTAAAAGACAACTTCCAGTGATTAAAGCTTTAGGAAAGTTGTGTTGTCATATATGAAACTATATATGACAAATACATCCCACGATGTTTCAGAAATGAGTCCCGTTGTCTGACTCAGTTCTTTATGGGGTGCCATGTTGCTATATGACTTACTTTTCAAGGCTCAGGATAGTTTTCTGGGTGGTGGTGTGGGGCACGGGATGTATTTCCAGCCATACAGTTGTTGCTTTCACCAGTGTAAGCCAATGACACTTAGTGTATTTGTAGGAGTGTGATATAATCAATTTGCCAGGCCCTCCCTGTATTGATATTTCAGTCATCATCCTCCATACAAGAGAGGCTTTAACCAATTGGCTTGCTTGATTGCAGCACATTTCAAATTCATGGATCACCTGTGCAATATTGTCCGTGGCCAAGGTTTACAACTTGATCGGAGCCCATCTGTATGTAGCATCTCTTCTTTGATGGCCTGACGTGTCATATTCCACTGAGCTAAAAATAATTTACCCTTATGTTGCCAGTCCAGATACACCTGAGGCCACTTCAGTCTTAGCAGTCTGATCCACCTGATGGTTGTTTTGTTGTTCTTCAGTGGCCTAGCTCCTGGGTACATGAGCATCTACATGAAATATTTTACAACCAACTTCTCTACGGAGGTAGCAATATCTTTCCACAATGTGTCAGATTTCACAGGTGGCTCAGATAGGTTTGCCTCTGTGCTACCAGTTGCTCTTCTTCCTTTGGGACTTGCCACTGTCCAGAGCTGAGCTGGTAAGCGATGTTGTTGCACCTCAGTGAGAACAAAGTTAAGAAAAAAAACTGTTGCACAGCAGCAGCTGGGAGAGCAAGGAGTGAGAAACAGCCTTGCAGACCCAAGGTCAGTGCAGAAGGAGGGCAGGAGGTGCTCCAGACATGCAGCAGAAGTTCCTCTGCAGACTGTGAAGAGGCCCCTGGTGGAGCATGCTGTCCCTTGCAGCCCATGGGTCTCACGGTGGAGCAGATCTTCATGCTGCAGCCCGTGGAGAAACCCATGGTGGAGCAGGTAGGTCTGAACTGAAGGAAACTGTGACTCATGGAGTGCCCCTGCCGGAGCAGGCCTCAGGCCAGAGCTGCAGCCTGTGGAGAGGAACCCATGCAGGAGCAGCAGATCTGGGGGGAGCTGCCACCCCATGGAGGATACACCATGGGAGCAGTTCTTGAAAAGGCTGCCGCCTGTGGAGTCTACGTAGAATCAGTTCAGGAAGGATGGCATCCCGTGGGAGGAAACCCATGCTTGTGCAGGGGAAGAGGTCACCATGAAGGAGTGGCAAGAAACAAAGTGTTAGATACTGACCACAACCCCCATTCCCCTGTTCCCTCTTCCCCTCTGCCACTTGGCTCCCCAAGGAGGTGGAAGAGGGTAGATGGAAGATGGAAGGTGTCTTTAGTTTTTTTATTTGTTTGTTTGTTTGTTTTGTTTTGTTTTGTTTTGTTTTCCCACTGGTTTACCTTGTTACTAATAGGTAATAAATGTTATTAATCTCCTACACTGAGTCTGTTTTTCCCATGACGATAATTGCCAAGTGATTTCTCTGTCCTTGTCTCAACTCTTGAGACCTTTCCTTGGTATTTTTTCCCATTTTCTTTGAGAGAGCAGTTGTGGTTGGAGTTTGGCTGCCCAATCTGAGTAAAACCACCACACTTGTGCATCTTCCCCTCTAGACCTTTCACAATCTTATGTTGCTTTCCATTGGGCAATCTCAAATGATTTCATGTACTTATATTTTGGCATCCAAAAACTGTACTCTGTACTCGAGGCGAGGCCACACCTGCACAGAGTACAGTGGGACAATCCCTTTCCTTGACTGACCGGCAATGCTGTGTTTGATGCACCCAGTTATATGTTTAGCTCTTTTAGCTGTCAGTGCACACTGTTGACGTCATTCAGCTTGCCATTAACCAGAACCCCACATCCCTTTCTGCAGGGCTGCTCATCCCCCACTCGTGTTTGCCCCCTCTCAGGTGCAGAATCAAGCACTTGCTCTACTTAAACTTGTTAAATGACTATATGTATAAAGGATTACTGACCGTTTGCACAGGACAAGGTTTATTTCTTCATGTTGGGCAACTTCATCTATAAGATATACAAATAAAAAATGGTTTATTTGTTTGTGTGTGTGTTTTTTTTTTTTTTTTTCTAATGAAAAAGATATGTAGAAATAGTAGCTTCAGAAAGAGTTGGAGATTTTTGGTCCTGGTAATTATTATGACATCACACTGTTCTGATGATTTATTTTTATTTTATTTTATTTTATTTTATTTATTTTATTTTATTTTATTTTATTTTATTTTATATTTTATTTTATTTTATTTTATTTTATTTATTTTATTTTATTTTTATTTTATTTTCAAAAATGAAAGAGGCACCAGCATTCATTTGAACAAAATTGATGTCCTACTCTACTAGATTCCATGAATGGTGACACCCACTTCTAACAAAAGAGAGGTGTGACTGTGGTATAACTTTGTCATACTTAGCTCTGAATTATGCCATTTAGATCCATAACTCATTAAGATCATGAATTAATTTATTTTGTGGTGATCCAATTACTAGTAAGGAAGATATTTCTGGAAAAAAAGAGGGGCAGATAGATTTTGGAGACTTGAGTGTGCAATAGATCAGATCCTTGAGTGTGCAATATGGTTCAGCCTTACAAAAGTCAATAACATAGATTTCAAAACTTTCTCTGTTCTGCCAAATTGTTTTTTGTTAGTCAAAGTTAGAAGTTTGTAAATATATATATCTATATAGATATATAGATATATATCTATATAGATATATACACCATTTCTTGGTATCACTGTCTTTCAATTTAAAGATAGGCTTGGAGAAACACAATATATATTTCAAATTATCTTTTGATGCCTCTGCTATATTAATGGAATTGGAATAATACATTGATCTGCATTACTGTATTTCTTTAAGAAAAAAGAACAGTGTATAAAAAAAAAAAAAATCTTGTGTGGATGACATTAAAGGCAAATTTATATAAGTCACTAAAATAAAACATAAGTGGGACAAAACCTGTGAGGACCACACGGTATATATGGATATATACGGATATCTATGGGGTATCTGTATGTTTTCACTAGAATTTGTAGAGTTGACTCACTTGTGTTCTGTGTCCTACCAGTTATCTTTGAATTTTGTAGCACTTTGTGTTCTGTAAGATAAAACATCTTCATAGACATCTTCATCTTTAGGTTGCTAGAAAAACATTTATCAAGTAGTGTGTGAGGATTTCAAATTATTTAAGAACTACTTTTTTCTTCGTTGATATATTTCTTTATATATTCATTTTATTACTGTGTTAGCTCTGTTTCCCAATGACCTCAATTTTACTTTCCAAAAATATTTTGAATATATTATATTACATATATAATTATAATAGTTTAAAATATATTTAAAATAATATTTTAAAACATAATTAAATGAATCACTTTATGCTATTTTGGTTCATCTCTCTGATTTCTCATATCCACTTTAAAGAAAGATATATTCAAACAGCAGGTAAATTAGATTTTTAAAAACAGGATGCAATTTAGATAGTTACCTTCCTTTTATTATGTGTATGATATTTTTCTATGTTTACAGTATACATCTCTAGAGTGATAATGCATCCCTTCACTGAGGTATGACTTGCTTCTAAATTTTTACTTATTAAAATGAGAGTCTAGTAGAAATTTGTCTTTACCACAGTAAAACAAATCAGTTCTGTGTATGCTTCACTTACAGCTGTGTCCTCTTCATGGATATTTTTACACACTCATACCAGAGGTTTTTTAAGTCTAAGTACCAATCACTGTGCATGTAGAAGAATCAGACAGAAATCTGATTTGTCAGCAGTTGCCCACTCTTTCACAGAACACAAATCTCAGGCAGCTAGGTCCTCTCCATTTACATTAATACCAATGAGTTTGGACCCTGAATTTCTTATTCATCATGTTAGCAGTAAGTTCTATGGAAAAACATTCTACTTCTGTTTTCATGAATCTTTTAGTTTGTGCTGCAAGACAGTATAAAGCATAAAATGTGGTAGTTTCAGGGATCTCCTGAACGAGCACCATCTTCTTCACTGATTATATGTAGGATTGCAGGATAATAGAAGTTCAAAAGAACATTAGAAAGTCTCCAGGGCAGCATTTTTCACTAAGCACTCTCATCTCTGAGGTTAGGCCAGGCTGCTCATGGCTTTATCTAGTCTACTCTTGGTAGCCTCCAAGGATTGAGCCTGCACAAACTTTCTCGGCCAACCTGTTTCCACTTATTGACCATCCTGATGGGAAAATGTGCCTATCAGCATGCAGTCAGAAACTCTCATTTCCCTATTTATGCTCCTTGCCCATCATATTTCCACCAAGCACTCCTGGAGGTGCTTGGCCTTGTCATCTCGACTTCTCCAGAAATATTGGGAGGCTACTGTCAGGTCCCCTTAAGCCATGTTTTCCTCCAGGCTGAAGAAGCCCAGTTCTCTCAGCCTGTCTTCACAGGGCTACTGTTCTTTCTCTGATCAGCTTGGTGGCCCTCCATGAAACTTCACCAGTTAATGGACTGGGAATCCCAGCTCCTCATGGGCTCTAGACATGTACTCTAGATGTAGTATCATGGACATTGAGATGTGGGGGAATCAGTTTCTTGAGCTACTGTCTATCTGGTAGCCCAGAAAAATGCTGACTCTTTATGAAACTCTTCTAGCATTAGCAGTCTTGCTAATGTATCAGGTAGACTGCAAGCCCTTGTAGTAGGATTTCCCAAGGATAGACCTCTTTTCTGTTTTTAATGTACTGAGATTTCTCTATTTGCTGCCTTCTAAATCCCTCTTAGCCTGCAACACTGAAATTGGCACAATACCTTTTGTGTCGGCAGTATGCGAAAGTAACAGATGGCCATACTAGTGGACAAGTTATTTGCATTAATTTTGATTAGGATGGGCAGAAGTCCTGAAAAAGCCATCAGTGTAGAGATTTTCAGCTGGTTATTACAGGCATAAGTCATCACTGCTGCTGCCCAGAGATGCAGCACGGAGTATCCCAGAATAGCTTGTGTCTCCTTATAACATGTTTCTGCTCAATTGGATTAGATTAATTTGAGGACAGAGCAATAATATTTAAAATTCTAAGTAAACTTCTCTCAGGTCATCATAGCTACCAGTTAATGCATTTCCCATGTAACCTGTAACTCCTTTGTGTCACATAAATTCTTAATAGGTTTTTTTTTATTATTATTATTATTTTTTTTTTTTCAAACAAGCAGTCTCCTAAACAAGTGCAAGAATATATATATATATATGTATATATTTCTTTTCACAGGCACATTTTCCAATGTAGATAGGTAGATAAGTGGTTAGATAGATTGAACCTTCTGTTTTGAAAATCTCAAAACACAATTCCTTGTATGAATTCCCTTAAAACTTTTTGTATGCTTTACCTAAGTGGCTTTTATGCTTGAAAGTTTAATTTTATTTTCTTTTCCAATTATAATGGAAACCAATAAAATTGTAATAAGAGTTTTTGAAATCAGGAATAAACAGGAAGTCTATTTTTGTTCTAAATTGTAAATGCGGACCACTCTAAAAGTTATTGCCTATCGTGATTGTGTCTTCATTCAGAGATTTGTGCTTTTTGTGGCCCCACTTAGGGACAATACCTTCTGAGTTATTTTTAAACTACGAAAGCTTATCTTGAACTGTCAAAATAAACTTCATTTTCTAAAACAAGCTTTCATTACAATGTATTACACCTTGCATAAAAGGTCTTATTTTTATGTCATTTTCACCTTTTTTCCCCCCTTTAAGTATAGTCTGTCCCAGCCATTTTATTTTTTTAAGAGTAAAAAAAATTAAAAAAAAAAAAGAGGAATATCTTTTGGAATGATTTGATCAAAAATGTAATTGAATGAATTCTGGGATCTTTGTAGATTTTGGAAGTGAAACAGATAATAAGATTTATGTTCACGATGATCACATTATCTTTATCTCTAAATCCACTGTCCTTTTAGGTAACTTTATGGTATGGGTAAGTGTATTATCCTGATAGAGTACACAGCTATGGGACAGCATTGTTCTTTGTTTTACTGTAATATTTGAGAGCTTTTATCTAGCTGTGGATGCTGCCAGTGACAGTGAGGAGGGATCTTCTTTTTGAAGCTGATTACTGCTGCATTGTCAGTATGCATCAAAGTGATACATATCCCCAACAATATAATTGCCTTGAAATGAACAGAACTCTTCAAAAAATGATCAGTGAAAGAGGATTTGAGGTTTTTCAGTCGAGGAAAAAAATAAAATAAAAGGAAAACTGAGACACCACATGGAAACCATCTTCAAAAAAATGTCAGGAAAAAAAGGATTAAAACATTTTTATATAATGGGTATATGGATATAATGAAGAGTAATAGGCTTTAAGTGAAGCAAGGGGGAGGTAGGGGATTCACTAGAAAAAAGTATTTTAACAGTGAGGATGGTTGAACATTGGGATAGGATTATCTGTGTGAGTTTGCAGCATCCATCACTAGCGGATTTTTAATAAATGTTTAAGTTAATGAAATAGAGGTATGTCTAATGTTTTCAGTTGGAGATGGATTACATTATCTGTCCAAGTTTATTCCAACCCTGCTTTTCAATTATTATTAAATACCTTATCCTCATATAGATTTCCAGTTTGTTTTTCTTCTTTAGCTTACAGTGATATATATTATGAGATGAAACACTCTAATTAAAGAAAAAATATTACTTTACATTGGTACAGAACATATATATTGAATGTATATAAACATGGGGGAATAAAAAACTCCTAATGCAATGTGTTACAAATTAGATTGTAGAAATCTGTTGTCTTTTTGCAATTTCACATAATATACAACACCAACCATTTATTTTCAGATTAGCAAAATATTCTGAGCATATCACTGCGTTGATATGAATGGAAAAGATTAATCACAGAATCATGGAATCATTTAGGTTGAAAAAGACCTCTAGATGATCAAGTCCAACCTTAAACCGCACACTGCCAAGTCTACCATTAAATCATGTCACTAAGTTATACATCTCCATGTTTTTGAAGACTTACGGGGATGGTGTGGTGGTTTTACTCAGCTGGGAAGCCAAACTCCACCACAACTGCTCTCGTCCCTCTCTTTAAAGGGGAGAGAAAAGGGGGGGAAGAAAATACAATGGAAGTGGCTGAAGAGTTGAGATAAGTAGAGGGAGATTACTCAGCAATTATCATCATGGGCAAAACAGACTCAGCATAGGGAGATTATAAAATGTATTATCTGTTAGTAACAAGATAGAGGAGAGAGAAACAAACAAAAAATGAACTGAAGACATCTTTCCCCTCCACGTTCCAACGCCTTCCCCCAAAGCGGTAGAAGAGTACTGGGAATGGGGGTTGCGGTTAGCCTGTAACACTTCGTCTCCACTGCTCCTTTACGGTCACTCTGTTCCCAGATTCAGAGTAGGTAGAAGACAGTGTAGAAGATAAATTGGTCATTTTTGTTTCTTACATATCACCAAAATCCAAACATCACTTTACGAAAATGATATTATAGTCTACAGAACATCTATAGTGTCTCATAACTAGAGTGAGTGTACACTTCCTGAAAATGATTCAAACCAGAAATATTTGAGGTTACAATCTTTTTAACTTTGTAGCTCCTGCTTTTTTTACCTATATAAGTATGAAATATTAACTTGTCCTTCTCAGTTTCAAAATGACTGATTAAAAATCAATGTTTGGTTGATTTTCTGAGCATTATGTTCTGTTTGTGACCAGGCAGTAGGAGTTACCATATACTTTGAAGAGCTTAGTCTAAAAAAAAAAAAAAACAAACATAGATAATAATAATAATAATAAATAATGAGATGTGATTGAAGACTGAATTTCAGTGTTACTCAGTGTTACTTTTCCATAGGAGCAACAATTTCTATTGGCTTGCCAGAATAGATGTCAAGTGCAATTGAAGCTATGCCAAACTCACTGTTTTTGCCCTATGGGTGTGCAATAAGTATAGAAAAAAATTGAAAAACTCATGAAATAGGACACTTGGGATTTCGTCTCTGGAATGTCTCATTCAACTGATCCCCAGCTTGAATCACCAGACTTTCTTTAAAAACCACAATGCAGAGTTAAAGTTCTAGAAAATTTGAGTGTACACAAAGGTTTAGATCACATAAAAGATTCATCTCTACTTAGAGATGAATCTAGACTTGTCAGTAATGACCTTGGAGCTCCATTGTAATATTGCTTAAGATTAATCAGTTGTATTTACTGTGTACCATGATCTTCTGCAAAAAGTTATTCTAGAAAAGAAGTCTTATTATGAACATATGGGGGATGAAAGGAAAGGGCTTTCCACATTCCTCTGTAACACAGAGGATGCGTAATATGTCTAATCAGGAGATATAGGTCTCTTCCAAGGGGCAAGTTGCCCCAGAACTGAACTCTCAAGAGTTGCAGAGACAGCAGTATATAAATAGACAGGAAAATAGATACTTGATTCCAGCACACATGGATGAGAGGAAGGAAATTTGAGAGCTCACTCAAAATTGGTGTCCATCTCCTCATGTTCAAGTCCCTCACCCCCTCATTCTTATATATTTCCCAAATTATTTTTTCCATTTCTGATAAATACGGTTCCCACGAGTTTTCCCTGCTATTCTATTCTCTCTTCCATTTATCCCATAATCATAGATTCAACTTCATGTTTCTTCCCAGCATTTTGCTTACACTGCACAGTAAATGTTTTGTCTCTGATTTTTTTTTGTGCACCTCATAAATTATTGTCTTCCCAATAATTAATTTTCTTACTCTAAACTTGCTTTTCCACAGAGTTGATCATAGTAATACATATATGCACTTTCCTCGCTTTCTTCAAAGTCAAGATCAAACTTATGATCTTATATTGCTTATGAACTTATATTGCTAGGAAGCAATACCAACATAGTCATAACATCATGGCCCTCAGGTTATTTATGAAACACTTCAAAACAAATTTTTTGCATATATGTAATTTGGAATGTGTAAAGCCCAGGAAAATGTGAATACAAGCAAATAAACCAAGTACAATTGCAGAACTAAGTGAAATTGAAGAAGTTAATCCAATAAGGTATCAGAACTGTCGTCTGTACATCAGTGGTGTGAATACATACACACAATAAAGTAGATGATACCAGGTACAATGGATTTTTTTTTCCCTGTCTTTCAGACATGTGGTTCCCAATACCATATTTAGATGATTGATGGTATTTCTTACCAGCATAATGTGCAAAACAGGTGTCAAAGCAATTCATATAATTGCATACAATAGTAGCTTTTTCTTGTGTTGAAGGCTTCATAGTCTTCCTGTCAGCTGTTGTTCCACTATAAAAAACTTCTTCACTGTGTCTGGTAGAAACAGGAGGTGGCTTTAAACAAGTTTAATTATCCTTTTTCAGATTAGTATGACTTGGGAGTTATTATTAAAGATTGTCAGAGGTATGCTGGCAAGCCACTGTGTGTAATGAGAACTGTCAGAGTATTTCCTCCACAACCTTTTTCAGGCTGTTTGGAAATCTGTTAGAGGAAGTTGTGGTGGCAATCATCAACTATGCCTGAATGCTGACCGTGGGACAAGAGCACAGACTGGGTGGAGAACTCATTGACAGCAACCTAGCAGAGAAGGACTTGAGGGTTCTGGAGAATGAAAAACTTGACATGAGGTAGCAGTGCAAACTTGCAACTGAAAAGGACAACTGCATCCTGGGCTGCATCAACAGAGATGTGGCCAGCAGGTCAAGGGACATGATTAATCCCCCTCCACTCTGCCTTTGTGAGGCCACACTTGGAGTACTGCATCCAGGTCTGGGGCCCCTAGCACAAGGGGACCTACCTGTGGACCTACTTGTTAAATCAGGTGCAGAGGAGAGCCAGGAAGATAAGAGGGCTGGAGCACCTCTCCTGTTGAGAAAGCCCGAGAGAAATGGGGCTCTTCAGCCTAAAGAAAATAAAGCTCTTCTGTGACCTTATTGCAGCTTTTCAATACTTAAAGAGGGCTTATAAAAAAGATGGAAAATAACTTTTTGCTGGGGCAGACAGTGACAGGACAAGAGGGAATGGTTTTAAACTGGAAGAGGGGAGGTTTAGATTAGAGGCTAGGACTAAATTCTTTACTCAGAGGGTAGTGAGGAACTGAAACAGTTGCCCAGAGAGGTTGTGGATGCCCCATCCCTGAAGGTGTTCAAGGCCAGGCTGAATGAGGCCCTAGGAAACCAGATCTAGTGGGTGGCATCCCTGCCCAAGGCAAGGGATGGCAAGGGGAGTAGAACTAGATCTTTAAGGTCCTTTCCAACCCAAGCCATTCTATGGTTTTCATGGTGTTACAGAGTTGTTTTTTGTTGTCATTGTTGTTGTTTTTATTATCTAGAGTTTCTTCTCTTTCAGGTTAGCTTTTAACACTAACAGATTCCTCACCATATTACTGTGATAGGACTGAATTCTGTGTTAAGTATCATTCTTGTAAAAAGACTAGATTCTATACAAAGTTAATTTTTATGTTTTTATGTTTTTGTTTGTTTTATTTTTTTATTTTATATATATATATTTTTACTATTCCAATGCTGAGATATTTAAAATGGGACCATATGAGTAACACAGAAAAAATTACGAATAATGGGTATAGTGAAATAGTAATGGGTAAATGTAAATGGGTAAAGTGAATAGTCTTGGTAACACTTCTGTTTCAAGAATAGTCATTGCCAAGCATTTTAAGAGATGCTCAGGAAGAATTTTAACTAGAGCAGACGATGAGCAACTGACATTGTCTACCTGGACTTGTGCAAAGCATTTGATAGCATCCTGCACAACATCCTTGTCTCTAAATTCGAGAGACATGGATTGGCAGATGGACTGCTTGGTCATATCAAGTTGGCTGGATGGTATCACATAAAGAGTTGTATTCAACAGCTTGATGTCCAGGTGGAGACCAGTGACAAGTGCTGTTCCTCAGGGCTTGGTATTGGGACTGATCTGATACTATTTGACATCTTTGTCAGTGACATGGACAGTGAAAGTGAGTGCACCCTCAGCAAGTTTGCAAGTGACACCAAACTGTGTGGTGCAGTCAACAGACTGGATGGAAGGGATGCCTCCAGGGGACCTTGACAGGCTTGAGAGGTGGGGCCTCATGAAGTTCAACAAGGCCAAAATTAAAGATCCTGCACCTGCGTCTGGGCAATCCCAAACATGAATACAAACTAGGCAATGAGAGAATCCCTGTGGTGAAGGACTTAGGGAAATTATAAAGGAAAAAATGAATGTCAATCAATGCAAGCAATGTCTGCTTGCAACTCAGAAAGCCAGCCATATCCTGGGCTGCATCAAAAGAAGAATGACCAACTCGTCAAGATTCTTTCTTTCTACTCTGCTTTTATGAGACCCCACATAGATTATTATGTTCTGCTCAGGGCCCCCCCAGCGTAAGAAAAGTCCAGAAGAGGGCCTTGAAGATGATCAGAGAGATGGATCAACTCTTCTGTGAAGAAAGTTGGGGCTTTTCAGTTTAGAGCAGAGAAAGATCCAGAAAGATCTTATGGCAGCCTTCCAGTACTTAAAGGAGGCCAATCGGAAACATGGGGAGAGACACTTTATCAGGGACTGTAGTGATTGGACAGGGGTAATGGTCTTAAACTAAAAGACATTTAGAATAGATATAAAGAAGAAATTCTTTACTCAGATGGTGGTGAGGCACCGGAACAGGTCACCCAGGGGAACCTCTGAATGCCCCATCCCTGGAAGTTTTCAAGGCCAGGTTGAATGGAGCTTTGAGCACGTGGAAGGTGTCCCCGCTCATGGCAAGGAAGGTTAGAACAAGACAATCTTTAAGCTCCCTTCCAACTCAAACCATTCTATGATTCTATGATATTTTGGAGGAGAAGTGAAAAAAATATAAAATCAGAATAAGATAATTTAATTTAACCCTCTGTCTTTTTAATTATTCATTCATGAAGCAGAAACAATGCTTGCAACTTGGGTGACTACTGATAATAGAAATTAAAAAAAAAAATCGATGAATAAGATTTTTGCCATTGAGTATTATTTTATTTCATCAAAACATTTTCAATTAGATTCTTTAAAAGAACTGTTTTTGTTTGTTTGTTTGTTTGTTTTCCCCCCAAAAAACTACAGTGTTATGACTATGCTCTGCTGTAATGAATCAGTCACAGGCATTAGTAGTGCATTTAAAACTGTTTTCATAATTGGTGGCCAGCACCAAGTCTGATTCTTCAAAAAACAAAGTGATTCCAAAATATTTTGAGAGAAGATAGTGGTGTTATCACTGAGGTGATGTATTACTCAATGTAATGAAACTGGTACTGTGTGAAAACTGGCAATACAAATGAGTCAAAACAGTGCTTAGAGAAATGTCAGATTAGCCAGAAAGGGAAAACAAACAAACAAACTTTTTTTTTGCAAATTTATGAAAATAATTTGTTGTATGATTCTACTCATCCCATTTATGCAGGTGGTTGTGAATACGGATTTCTAGGTGTGAAACCATTCAGTGCTGCTTTCTGTCATAGGATTTTTTTGTCTTCTGCATTTATGGTGCTGCGAAGAAAAACCAACTTCATAGAATCATGGACTGGAGGGATAAACAACTGTAGAGATTAAAGTCTTATGCAGCTGAGATTCATGGGTTCACAGGACATATTATTTGTAGCACCACATGCCATCAACCCCAAAACTCTTCCTAATAGTTTCCAACAAACAAACAAAAACTATTGTGTCATTTGCAAGGACTGGGCAAAAACAAAACTGCTGCAATTAAGTGAAAAATACAAGTGTGAAATTTGCAGTTCCAGAAATTTAGCTTTAAAGAACTAAACATGACATGAACATTTAGGGCTCCTAAAAAGTCTGCTGGGAGAAACAGAAAAGCAAGATAATCTGTTCTGTTAAAGCTGAGCTAAATACAATATATACATGTATATACATATATATATGTCACAGCTCTGAGCTGTTTAAAAGAGAAAGAATTTCTGCTTATTTTCACTGATTTTATCACCAATAAAAGATTTCTATGAATCTTTCATAGGCTGCCTGAATCTTGGCTTATTAACTGCATAGTTGTGTATTGATCAGTCTTTGCAAAGGTCAGTAGCACTGAGAAATTTAAAATTCTTTTAAGAACTGGATGGATTAGAATTCTCTGTGGGATGCAATAGTGGATGTCTCTTCATAAATAATATACAGGACAATCTTACCTGAGTTTCCATATATTCTCTACTATTTAGGCAAAAATTATATTTATCAGAGCCACGGGAAGTGTTTTACTTTTGATAAAGACATCCAGTCTCTCTCTATGCACTTATTTTCCACACAGTTTGGACAAATTCAGCAATTTAGAAACAAAACCAAAACCCAAACATCTATCTGCAAGAAGGCGAAAAGTGTTATTTCCTTTCTATATCAGCTGGGAGGTTAAACTTAAATTTGCATATCTTAATAAACACATCCAGCTGTCTTCTATTTTTTTTTTTCTACCACATACTGAATGATGTAATTATAGTGTGCACAAGAAGTATAAAAACTCCACAAGACTAAAAAGCCTTTGTTTAAACTGTAAGGCAAAAAGAAACAAACTCAACCCTTTGTTTTCCTACTTGAAAATATATTCACACAATCATCTTCATAATGACTTTTACTATAGATAGTCTGTATAAGGCTGTGGCACCATAGCCATACTTATAATTAATTGAAGCAGTAAAGAATGACCCCACTTTGCTTTCAACGATGAAGGCTTCTTGAACAAGAAATAAATAGAAATAAAATCACTGAACTAACCTCTGGGACTGTAGACAAGCCAAAGTGAATAAGACCATACCGAATGAGTGCACCAGCAAACAAGATATAATGAATTCAACAACACAAAAAAATGATGTGAGCTCTAGATTTTAAAGGAACAAGAAAAAATATTTCAATTTGAAAATTTGCATTCCTCTAAGGGCCTCTGAAAAAATGAGAGACAGATTTATTACACTTAAAGATGGTTCTGCAGCTGAAGATGTCTTATGCATTCCACTTCACAAAAGTAAAGTTATCTGGCTGTGCTACGAGAATTATATTAAATGCACACTTGCTGTGTTTATCAACAAAACTTGATTTTTTCCCCTCCCGTTTTCTACCTAGATTGTATTGTTCATAAAATCAGTTACATGTCAGATAAACCCAGGCAGACATAAGCAGCCTGGGCAGGTACACACTTTGAATGTGGCTCAGGAATTCACTATAACTCTGTACTGTGCATTTGTACCATATTGCATAAGAGTCAGACCATATCCAACACTGAAAGGGTGGATACCTTCCAAATTTTCCTCTGGCACAAGGGCTATTTCCTTACAAAAAACATAACAGATAGTAGTACAGTATAGTCATGGATGGCTGTAAGTGGTAAGAAAAAACAAACCATACCACATGAACATAGTGCATGTTTTGACATCTTTTTATCTACATTTGTTGTGGACTGTATTCTCTTTTATACTTTCCCTAGTCTGCACTTGAGTCAGGTAATAAAAGTGTTGTTGCCCTATTTCCTGAACTGACATTTTACATTCTTGTCTTGAGGATTTTTCTTTTCCTACACAGCTTCTGATAATTCAGAATGCATAATAATCACCATTCCAAACCATCTTCTTTTGCAAATGCTATTAGCAAAACAATTACAGCAAAAAGTTCAGAACTCCTAATTACAATGCAAAATTTAATATATTCTGCCACACTGACTGGGAAGGAATACTTGCATTTTCTAAATCTCATAATTACTGGACTAAACAAATGGACAGAATCTATAATAACAATACTATTAAATTCTGAAAAGGGACTCTGGAAAAAAAAAATATTAATATGTTTCATTAGTGGCATAGATTCTACCTCAAACGGTGTTTTTTTTTTGTTGTTGTTGTTGTTTGTTTGTTTGTTTTTGTTTGCTTTGTTTGTTACTTTTCCAGGATACCTTCCTTATCTGAATCTATTCCAGTCAGTACAAAAGCATTATTTCAAGAGAGAAAAATAGTATGATTGCTTGACTCCTATTAAAACAAAACAAAACAAAACAAAAAAAAAACTTTCTTTTTCCAGCAATCTCTACTTCAGTTCTGAAGACAGACATTCAATTTACATTGTACAATTGACTCTTTCTTGTCCTACTCAAATCCAGAAATGTTGAGAATGAACAGTTATTTCTTCCCATCTCCATTGCTTGATACAACCAGGTAGTGACCCAGGTGGTATTGAGCAACCTGGGTCGAATTAACTCAACTTTATGAGGTCTACTTCATGGAACTCAAAATCTAAACTAAATTTAATGCCAACCTCATTTGTGCTAGCCTCTCTGATAAGAAATCCATTCATTCAGTAAGTTATTCTACCTTATCACTGCTAAGGTCACTAGTACACCATCACAATGTAACAGTGATCTAGAAATAGATCTAGAAATAGCACAATATCTTTGGATATTTGCAAACAAACTGAAACCCTTAAGGTAATTAAGAGGAAGGATTGGATAACATATATATATATATAATATATTATATACTATATATTATATATTTTATATTTATTTTATTTATATTTTATTTATTTATTTATATATATTGTATTTATTATAATTATATTAGATATTATATTATATTTATTTATATGATATTTTATATTATATGATATATAGTGTCTAATATTATATATTATAATATAATAAATATTATACTATATATTATATTACCCCCCAAAAATGAAATATATATATCTATTTGCTATATATATACACATAAATGTTATATATGTGAAATATCTATAATTAAATATATAAATATATATGTATATTATATATAATAACGAAATATATATATTTCAAATAAATTTATAATTTTAAATTTTTTTTTTAAAATTTAAATTTATATATTTAAAATAAACTAAGACAATGGATATGATGTGTGCTTTTAAGATTGGAATTTGACCTTCTATGTAACCAGTCACTTTGTTAAGAAACTGCCCTTTTATTTAATCCATGCGCAACAAATGAACATACCATTGTATCACCAGTAAGAAGGCTACAGATAGATGGCATACCTTCAAAGATCTCATTTGGCCTATTTAAAGAAAATTTCTTTTTTTTACAATAAAGAGTGTAAAGTGATAGAGATTTAAATAACTTGAAAGCAGTAAAAGGAATTTCCACATTATGACAGGAACTCAATTGCAAAGTAATAACCTCTGAAGTATGCAGTTCTGGAGGATTTTCAGTTATTTACTTCATCCCTTCAGAATAACAGAAATGTGAATTATGCCAGGACTCCATCTTGCAGTGCATCTGTTTGTCTGTCCATCCTTCTTTCTCTTAAAAACACATAATCACTTAGAAAATCAGAACAATAGGACAAATATGTATTTGCTGCTGAATTGTAAACTACAGCTAACTTGTTTTTGTGATATCAGTAAAACATTTTTTTTTCAATTAGAAAAACAATATAAAAAAGAAATACCAAAGTAGGATACAACAATGGTTAGAATCATAGAATAATAGAATCACAGAATCATGAAGGTTGGAAAAGACCTCCAAGGTCATGTGGTCCAACCATCCCCCTACCACCAATATCACCCACTAAACCATGTCCCTAAGGGACATGGTGCTACATGCTCCTTTATTTACATTTACATGTTCTTTTACTGCCCTCAATACTCAATCTTTGTCTTTTCTGCCATACATCTTCCAATCCTGGACATTTCTTGGGTAGTTTTATATTATTTTTCCTAACCAATATTCATAACCAATATTATTTTATTGTTTAAATGCAATCTCTTTTTTTGTTTTAATTGTAATATAACAAAAAATCTCCCTTCTTGCCCTATGTCAGAATAAAAAGTTACAAAATGTCTAATATGATTAAAAAAATGTATAGAAGATATTAGAATGATATTAAAAAATGCCTACTGTAGGTTAATGTTTACAGTATGCTAGAGGTATAAATGATGTATTTGTACAAAATCTCATGTTATTTATGTTTTCTGGAACAGCCTCTTAAGCAACTTTTCAGTGTGAAGACTGAAGTGAAAAAGGATACTTGAAAAATCAAGTGATGCTGATACTGGTGTTATTTCTAGGGAAACTTAAACAGGAAAAGCTATCTACTTCACATGCTGAGCTAGAAAAAATAAAATACTGACCAATTTTGCACAAACAACTCTGAGATTAAAAAGATTAGATTGTTTTACATTTCTCCCCTCATCAAATGTAATGAGCGTTATATGGTTACTGCCTTTGTTTGCTTTTATTTATTAATTTATCAGGTTTATCTATAATTGATGTAATCAAATAATATTCAAATATTTTCTAATAACATTTTTAAAGCCACCACATATTGATTTTAGTGTAGAGATTGCATTTGTGTTCGTATATACTCATGTTATGATCTTTGATCCTCTTTGATCCAAATGATTAATTACTTGAACTACATAAATACTTGCTCAGTGACCTTCAGATTTATGTTGGCATTCTAAACATGAAATATGCTTTGACAATACCCACAGTCTGTGTGAAATTGTTCCCTTTGCAGGAGGTTCCATAGCTGTGCCAGATTACAGCCTGAAGCTTATGCATGATAAGGGAATGGTAATCTCTGTGATGTATGTACACCTCCAAGTGTGTACATACTATGGGTCCCATCACATAACAAGAACTAGTCATGATTTCTGCTAATAAATTCAGAATCCAATCAGAACAGTGAGCTGGCTTTTTTGTCTTCAAATTATCAGAAATTATTGTAAAAAAAAAAAAAAAAAAAAAAAAAAAAAAAAAGTTTATAAAGGCTAAAAGCTAAGGATGAGCAATTTTGATTAAAAAAAAAAAAAAAACACGCATCAGGAAAAGCAGTAAAATGTTCCTGTTTTTATATTATAAATTTAAGGTTATTGTATATTTTCAACAGAGATCCCAGAAGGAATACATTGATTTTTTCCCTTCAAATTTTCCTCCTTTTCCTCCTTCCTTCCTTAATTTTCAATTACTCTTTAAATGATTTAACTTCTTCAAAAGCTACTTATGATCCAAATTCCACTATAGATTCCTGGATTTGCTCCTCCTATGAATGTCTCACAGAATAATTGTTCATATTATTTTTGTTCAGGATTCTGTAAATAATCTGTGTTGGGATTTTTCCAAATCTGAGAGAGATTTATTTCCTGAGAACCCCTTATTGCCTTTGTCTCCCATTAACATCTACCTCCCTATGTATTTGAACTGGTCCTCAAAGCATCATATTTCCAAGCTCTCTCCCACAGTCATTATTCTGCCTTCTGCAAAATGGGTCTGGCTAAATTTTCTTATAATACTCTTTTCAATTATCTACCCACATTTTGAGCAATGGAAGATTTTTCTGGGAAGATGGGATAGCTGTTGAAGCAAGGCTGTTCCCATATGATTCACCATTGCTCCTTCAGCCACAGTTTGGACAGGAAGCAGCCATGAAGACTGGTCATAAATAACCAGGATATAGTTCATTCACTTTCCAGAGTTGGAGCAGTCAGCAGCAGTTTGCTTCTAACTATGGGGATGGTTACAAAGAGATGGGATAAAAAATTGCCTGCATCAGCAAGGAAGAGATTTTCTTGGGCCAAGACAGAGTAACATATACTGCCTTGTTTAAAACTTCCAACAATATTAATACATACTTGAAACAAGGTATTACAAAAGGGAAATACTTCAGTACAGTGGAGGTAGGCCATATTTCAGCAAAAAATGATGCCAGGAGAATGTGACTTTCAGCAGCTTGTCCTCTTTTCTCCTTCAACCCTCACCTGTTTGCTTGTTTGCTTATTTGACTTTTGACTACTCATTTATAAGGTAAAGTCACTTTGATGTTGGGCTGTTAGATTAAATGAAACAATAAATTCCCTATGTGCTAATATCTACACCCTGAGTCAACAAGGATGCCTTTTGTCAGGAAGACAGATAATTAAAATACCCTTTCCCCAAGTAAACAGAGTTTTGATCAAGAGATGCTTTCTTTACAGATTTTGAAATGAGTAGTGCATTGTCCCCTACTAAACTGTCACTGTCTTTAATGAATTCACATCTTAAAGTGACTTTCTGGTGTAGTTAATTTAGCTTACTATTAAGGATGGATTTATGGAGGACTGTTTATTGAAGATAGGAAAGTTTATCATAATAAAGTGACTCAGCATTAGTTATATCTTTTTTATTTTTAAAAAAGTTTTGAGTGATT
Organism: Aythya fuligula; assembly: GCF_009819795.1. Taxonomy (NCBI): domain Eukaryota; kingdom Metazoa; phylum Chordata; class Aves; order Anseriformes; family Anatidae; genus Aythya; species Aythya fuligula. The sequence goes on along the minus strand of NC_045559.1, from coordinate 25,540,244 downwards.
TAATGTTAATTAGAGATGACAGATTACAACAATAGAGATTGAATTCTTCTCTTAAAAGAACAACAAAGAACTAGCAATGTTCCTCAGTCTTTGTCAGAGCAAAGCTGGAGCACATCTAGGGACAAAATGTTAAATTCTAGCCTAATTTACTCCAGTACATTGTGAAGAGCAGTGATGAAATTGCTTGTTTCTAAAGTAATATTTTTTATCTGAACATGTGGATGAAATTGAGTGATTAATTTTCCAAAATGCCAAAGGGTGATAATATGACTTGAGAATGGATACTGGCATTAAAAACTTTGTAAAATGCTACCTCAGGGAAGTAAATGTATTAAAATCACTTGTTACTTTCTCTCCAGAAGAATGGTTAGGGGTACAATTCTGTTCTGTAATTCTAAAGGAAACTTCTCTTTTGGAGACAAGGAATCAGCCCATATGTAGATAAAGGTTATTGTAGTCCTCCTGGATTTCTGAAAGGCTTTTAACTAATTCCCTTACCTTTGGAAGTTAAGGAAAAGGCGTTGGAAGTTAAGCCACAGTGAGATAAATTGGGAGAGCCTTTTTCTATGCATAAATAGTTAGCTGAACGATGATTGATAAACGGTGGGGGTGTGTGGACTTATGATGTTCCTGCAGTGGAGTGACCATGACAGTTCTGGAACAAAAAACCTGAAAAAAGGGTGGGGATAGAGTATGGAGAAGGTAGTGAAGTGAAGCATGTAATGGTAATAACACATTTTTCACATTAAGAAGTGAGGAAAACTGTGAAATCTTGCAGAAGAACCCTGTGATACTAAGTGAAAGGTCAATAAAGTACCATCTGAATTCAGGGTAGATAAATGTAAAGTAATGCATATTGGAAAAAAAAATGTAGTTTGACATAAATTACATATTCTGTGTTGACCATTATGGATGGGAAATTTTTAGAAGTCATGATAGGTATTTCCATAGAAATGTTCAGTGTATATTATTCAGCCAAAACATACAAACAAACAAAAACATTAAATATTAAAAATTCTTAGGAAAGGGATAAAGAGCAAATATACATTTATGCCATTGTATAAATCCATTGTTCATTCACACTTTGAATGTCCTATACAATTCTGATATCAACTCAAAAAGGAAATGATTCAGAGAAGGGCAACAACAATTAGGAGCATGCAACAGGTCTTTAAAGAAAGCTTAGGCAGAGAGGTCGTGTCAGCCTGGAAAAAGGACAGCCTTGTACCATGTGATTGAAGTCTGTAAAATCTTTACTGGCATGAAGTGGGAAAAACGGTCTCTTTTACTTAAAAAATGTAGAAGCTATCAAAGGTAATTTGTAGGAGTCAGGTTTAAAGTGAACAAAAAAACTGACAAAGTGTAGAGCCATGGTACTCCATATCAAAGAACAGTGTGTCTACAAAGGGTGTGTAGGTCATGGGAAGATTGAGAAATAACTGGAAAAGTGATAAAATGAGGGTTAGAAAGGAGGCAAATCACAAGGCTCAGGGCAATCACAGCTCAGCCCCTGAGCTAAAAGACCAAAGAGTGACTAGAAGAGTATTTGAGGGAAATATCATATATAGATACACTGTTCTTGTTTTCTTCCAGAAGTCCATGTATGACTACTAAGTAGAGTTGGAATGGACTGACTGGACACTAAAAAATATGCCAGATAGGTCCACTATGTGATTACTGGTGTCCAGTCTTCTATTTTCGTATGTTGTTTGTTAGAATCTAAATTCCTAGTTTTATATAGTATATGATATGGCATGATGAGGATTTCTTTTATAATGTGTTCCATTATAAATAGATATGCCTCAAACACTAGAAGGAAAAAGGAAAGCTGCACCTGAAATTTTAGGTAGTATTAATTGAACATTATGAGATCATATGAAAGATATGTGTATGTAGTATGCATCAGTCATGATAACAAATTGGACCATAAAAGCAAACCAAGTTAAACACCTAACAAAGAGTACTCTGGACAACAGCTACAGAATTTCCTAAAAATTTTGTATCAAAATATATATATGAAAACATAAATAATTATATCTGGGCTTCCAGATGGACTTTTACATCACACTTGTACATGTATTTATTTTTATTTTTTTCTCTTGAATGAGTAAACCTCTTTTTAAAGTTTAAAATAAGTTTATGCTCTATATTATATGCAGATACTCTAAATCTCACTTGTGCACACCAACGGTCCTGAAGTACAGAACATTCTCAAATCTCAGCAGAAGATAACAAAACAGGATGACCAAAGTAAGAAGAAATTAAAGTAAATGAGAAATAAATGAGCTGATTTAAATGAACTGAGTTTCTCTACAGTATTTTGTTGATTCATGTAAATAATTACAGTGCTGTCAAGGTTGATTATCCAGGGAAAAATGAGTGCGCTCGTGTTAAGCAATAGAAATTTGCAGCAGTAGGCTGTTCTTAGAATCATAGAATCATAGAGTGCCCTGGGTTGGAAGACACCTTAAAAACCACCTAGTTCCAACCCCCCTGCCATGGGGGACACCTTCCACTAGACCAGGTTGCTCAAAGCCCCATCTAACATGGCCTTAAATATGTCCAGGGATGGGGCATCCACAGTTTCTCGGTGCAGCCTGTTTCAGAGCCTCACCACCTTCTGAGTAAAAAAATTTCTTCCTTATATCTAATCTAAATCTACCCTTTTAGTTTAAAATCATTACTTCATAAAGGGAAAAAATAAATAAAAATAAAAGTAAACAAACAACAAACTAGCATGACAGATAAATGAGCAAGGAGTAGGTATAGAAAACAAAAACAAAAACAAAAAAAATAAGATAAAATGATTGTGAAAGATGTAGGTAAAAAGGAATGGAACCAATAACAAGATAAAATAGCCTGCTTTGCTGGCTCTGCAGCCCATCCTGATAGTTAGGTCTCTTGCTGTCTTTATCAGTAAACTTTTCTTTAAATGGAAGAATTTTCCTGGCTCCTGGCTTTCCTTCCTCTTCCCTCAGCATTTTGAGTATTAAACCGGAATTCTGTGTTCACACAAATGTTGGGAGAGAATACCCCCCATAAGACCTTTCTTTCTCTCCTGTTATTTTTCTGCAGATAAAGAGCGGAGAGAAAGTATTGGCTTCAAATAGATACAACTCCAGGGTTTCTGTATACAATTCATCTGAGATTTAAAATATGTTACATTTTGAACCACCGATCTAATCAGCGTTGACTGTTCTTTATCTTTTACCAACCAAAAAATAATGTTAAGATCACTTTACTCAGTTCTTTATTGGGAAGATGCAGGTGAGCAGATTTTCTTAACCATCACGTCAAGTTCTTACACAAACATTTCTTATAATATATCCCTTAACTTGTCCTGTCTCACTTTCAAACTAGCCAGATTTGTTCTGTAAGATTTTCCAGAGCCTCACTCATTCTTCCAGTTTCCAGCCTAAGTTTTCACATTTATACCCATTTGTTCTTGTGTCAACCTTGTCTTTTAGTTTAAATAGCTTTCTTCTTCTTTAGCATTTATCTACCTCTGAAGTATTTATAGAGCGCAATGATATACCCTATCAGACTCCATTAAGTTATTTTAGACTCCTTTTACAAGATAAGCTCTTTTTCTTCCTGATCATCTTAGCAGCCATTCTCTGCAACTATTGCAGTTTAATTAATCTTTCTTAAATACAGGCTATCAGAACAGTGTATGCAATATTCCAGAGGAAATCTTACCAGTGCCTTGTTTAATTGCATGAATGCTTCCTTATCTCTAACAGTAATACTTTTCTTCACATGTTCTAGGATTTCATTTGCTTTCTCATGAGCACACATTCTTGTTTTATACCTATATTCTGTCTGATTAACCATACATATGAAAATTCACATCAAAGTACAACTGTAACTATTTGTTCTCTATACTTTCATCTCTGTTTTAGGTATAAACAAAATTAAACCAAACTACAGAACAACAAAGTGGGCAACAAAGTGAACAAAAAGAAAAATATTGTCCTTAATTGTCAATGTTCAGTGTTCTATGTCTACCCTATACCTGTTTCCATTTTATGAAGTTTATTTTCTAACCCACTTTCCACATGCTGGAACTTCTCTTCAATTGTCTTGAATATTTCCAAGGACAGCAACAACAGAAAGTTTCAGTGCTTTTACGATGATTAGAGAAAACAATTACTTGCATAGATTTGCTGATAGCATGTTTGGCATTAAGGGTATGATTCAGCAAGTTATTCAAATATGTGTTCAGTATTAAAAAAAAATAAAAATAAAATCTTAAGTGGCCTTAGTTGTCCCAGAAACAGAGGTCTGAAACAAAATAACCAGCAAAATAACCAGCAAATTATGTGCTTTCAGTCATGATTTACAAATTAATATGAAAACAATATTTTTGCAAGAGGGTCATTAAGGTAGCAGACAGCAAAGCAGATACACCATTCAGCTTCTTTTACAGTCATGGCTCAATTAAATTTTGTACATACGAAGATATCTGACCATGTAAACCTGGATGTCTGAGAAGTACTATTGACACAAGCCATTACTCCTAATTATCCTGATGCTCAATTTTTAGCTATCATGACAGATATGAAATAAAACAATCAGAAGTGCATATGGTGTCAGAAGTTCATGATATGCCTGTTGTCTCTACGCTTACCGTTAAAGTTACCATGATGAAATTGGTTTCCCATTACTTGATTTCATAGTTTACAAGAACTTGCTTACAAATTTATTCACAAATGCTACATAGCATTTCTGTAGTATTCTGTAACATTTCTATATAGTATTATCTTCAGTTAGATCTGTCAGAACAAGAGACTCATAAACTGACCTATTTACACAGCACACATACAAGTAGAGGACTCTTTCACTTCTAGAATTTGGACTAGGCTGATAATGAGGGGAAAGCTGGGTTTTGCAGTTTATGACTGCAGTAGCCCTTTGTAAAATCCATGAACTGCTTCATATTTATGTTGTGGGCTTGCATAAGCCTCATGACTGGTCTAGCAACCTTGGTTGTGCTCACATGACCTAACTACAGTAATGCTCTGCACATGCCTGAAGCTTCTATTCAGTAGGTAGAATACTGAAGTAGATTGATCTCAAAGGCCATGTGTAGTGACAAATGGTGCCAGGTGCCCATTATTATCTGCTCTGACTTAGGAGCCTCCGTGGCACCACTTTGGGCTATACAACCAACTGCTCCCCCATATAAGGCCAAGCACAGCATTAACCATATACCTAGCAATGTGTACATGTGAAAAGAGAGCTTGAGTATGTGGATGTGTGCCATATTGTATCATTTGGCTGCATCACAAAAGAATGACATCTGGCTTGTTTTATTTTGTAGTTGTAATGTAGCCTAAGATTACTTCAGTTGTTTGTTTGTTTGCTTGTTTTGGTTTGGCTTTGGCGGATAGCATAAAAAAAAAACAAAACACACCATGTCTTTGAAAAAATAGATTAAATTTTTATTTGAAGTAAAGTGTCAGAGAATTCTGACAGCCATGGGGCAATGGGTAAAAGTAACAGATAACAGAGAGAAGAATCATTGAACGATGTCCACTGCAAATTCCTTCACAACTGTCTCTGGCATCCAAAATGTCTCTTTTTTAGGCTGGAGCCTGGAGGTAAACAGGCAAACTGTTTTTTTCCTTTTCTACAAATAGCTTTTACAGATGACTACTTGGAGTGGAAATATTGGCAAACCAAGTAAAGCTGTTATAATTAAACATTTTATACATATAAAAAAAAAAAGTTAAAAAATATGAAAATTACGTGGCAAAGTGAATAGTACAGATAAAGAAAAGGGAAAATTGTTATCAAAAAAGAGGGTGGGGTGGGGGAAGCAAGATATAATGACAGAATATACCTATGCCAGGTAATAAAAGAGCTTAGGCAACTGATTGTTCTGTTCAAGTCAGAAACATTAGTACATCAGTGATGAGCTTGTCTTGTCCCTGCTATGTTAGTAAGCATCACAGAACATCAAAATGTTCTGTATTTTCAGTTTTTAAATAAATCAAGCTTTATGCCTCTCTTTTTGTTTCCTAATTTAAATTGCCAGAAAATTTTCTTTACAGCAACAGCTACTTTGAAAAGGATCTGAGGTCTAAGTACAGATTTAGAATAAAATTCAGCATATTACAGCTGACATCTGGGTAATGTTTATAATAGAACAATTACATGCATGACTATTAATAGCAATATAAAGATAAGCATACACTTTAGAAGATAAAAAAGGACAAGTAGAAAGAAACTTAACAAAACTAAGCTAAAACATTCTAACTGGAGGCAGAAGTTGAAATATTTCTAATAAAATCAGCAAAAAAGAAGCCTACAGAGATATTCTTACAGGTGGTAGTGTACATTTCTATCTTTTAGCAAGATAGAAAAGTACTTTTATGTGTTTTGCTGAAAAAACGGAAAAAAAAAAAAAAAAAAAAAAAAACAACAAAAGTCCTACAAAGGAGAAAACAGAAGAGAGGTATTTAATCTGGAGAGGCCAGATACGTGCAACTTTGGACACTAAATATATGAAAAAAAAAAAAAAACAAAGGGAGTGTTCTATTTGTTTACTGGTAAGAACATGTGGTAAAAGGCTTAAAGAACCCTGGGGATTTGAGTTCTGCACAAGCTAAGTTTTGCAAAGGAGAGGACAGGTAATCTAGTAAGCTAGTTAGTCTGAGAATGTATCTCAGGAAGTTTTTAAGGAGAGCAGAGATGTATGTGATGATTAGGGTGCCTTTCTTTAGTCAACTTTAAGGGAGAGGATAGATGAGAAAATTTCTGAAGGTTCTGTGGTCTCTTAGATCTATGTGTAGACTTTTGAGAAGTGTTACTGAAATCACTTCCTCCCCTTGTTTGATCACAGTATAACGTTTCCTTGAGTTCCTGCAAGAGGAGGTCATTTATAAATTGCAAGTTGTAAATTCTTTCAATATTGTTGAGATTTACTTGTCATTTTTATGCTTTGGAGTTAGCTGATAGTATTTGCTGTAAGATCTGGACTATATTATATTCTTCATTGTATGAATTCTGCTACTTGTCCCTGAGTATGGATAACTGAACTGGGACCTCAGAGAAATAGGCACATCGACAGCAACTTCCACAGTGATGTGGAAGGGATGGAAAGTTATTGTTTTTTTCCAAGGCATCCTGTCAAATTGTCTGGCTGATTAATAATGAGAAGTCTTTCAAGACAAATAGAAGAACCTTTGCCTTCAAACTTGTAAGAGGAGAGTTGTTCATTGCAGCCAAGAGTAGAGCTGTATATATATCCTGAAAAAATATTATGCAATTCTGGGGTAGAGAGCAGTTGTATTAATACTAGAGATGCTATACATTTCATGAATGATGTATCTGTCATTTCTGGTTCTGAATTGGGCCTAGGAGAAATACTGACTGGATGAGTTACTGGAAGACGATGACAGAGGAAGAGTCTTGTTTCTTTGCTCGTTTTATTTGTCTTTTAAATACAACATAGATTTTCAAAGATTGAACAAGCACTCATAGAATAAACTGGGACTGAATGTATCCTTTAATTCCTAAGAACTAAAAAGCCGGACTCTTCTCATCCATTTCAAAAGAGGAGCCTAGGTTACTTAATTTGTCACAGAAGAAAGTGCAGCTGAAGCCAGGTGTAATGTAGGAAGCTGTTATTTGAGGTAATTTTGTGCAATTACTTGTATATGGCAATAAGTAGGCCTAAAAAGACAGAAATAACTGACTTAGACACTGAATTTTTGCTGACTATTTTAACAACTTTTGTTTAAACTCCTTAGAATGGAATAAATTATTCTTTTTTAAGTATGTAGTCTAACATTTTTGTTTGTATGTTTGAGAATAAAATTAAATAAAACAACATTTAGTGCTTGCTTTCATCAATCTACATAATGTCCTTTATCATGAGTCACAGATGATCTCTACATATGATCAAGTGGATGCATGAGCTCAATTATGACTATGCATTATAGGCATCTGGTTTCGACTCAATGCTTGTAACAGAGTAGAGGAAATATAAATACATATTTCAAGATAGGATGTAAAGTAAAATGCTTATTACTTGGAAAGAAACATCCAGGTTCACTAAAAAGGAAAAGAGTGACGATAAAGACAAACGTCATTCGTACCAGGATTTTTTTTTTTTTTTTTTCTGCACCAGGTCCTAAACACTGCAATAATTTTAAAGCACATTTCACAGAATCACAGAATTTCTAGGTTGGAAGAGACCTCAAGATCATCGAGTCCAACCTCTGACCTAACACTAACAAGTCCTCCACTAAACCATATCACTAAGCTCTACATCTAAACATATTTCATAACATTTCATTTTACCTGCATAAGTCATAATTTCTCCTTATAAATTAACATATAATTTTGAGCTTGCAAATAAATGATCAATAGCAAAATGACAAAATCAAATCTCCTGTCAAAGAACTCATCAGGCAGCAGGCATGAATGTGGCCAGATGGATAGGCTCTCTGTCAATAGTAATATATTCCTGCCATTTGCTGAATAGCAGCCAGTAAAAATTAGCTGCCTTTATGTGACAGGGAGGCTTCACTTTATTTCTAGTTTCCGATTAATACTCTGTGAATACTTTTTGGCCAGTGTGTGATTTGTGACCATGAGGATTCAAGCCTTTGATCAACCTGTATAACTCATTAGGGACTAGAAAAAGTATTTGCAAAATGCAGAAGAAAATAAAATGCCTCAAATCAAAAGGTATATATTTTTAAAACTTTAACAGCAGAGACAATTAGGAAACAGGCCCAATACTGAGCATGTAGTCAGATGCTTAGCTTCACTTCTAGTCAGGCAAAACATTTGATAAGCAATGAAAATTAGAGCTTCAGGTAGCTAGACATAGTCCATTGCTATAAAAAAATTAGCATTCCACACTTTGGCATATGGATCATCTAATTGCCAAGTACACCTCCTGTCTGGCTTTGGTGCAAAAACGTATGATGGGAAGGACAGAGAACTTGCTGAAGTACACCAGAAAGAGGAAGAGGTGATAAACATTTGGTAGCAAAATTAACTCCAAATACCACTGTGCACAGTAATCATATTGACCTTTAAGAAAAACAAATAATGTATTATTGGTAACACAATTTTTATTTGACTTTGTATTTATAGTGGTATAAGAAATTTGGGCAGAAGCTCAAATTTTTCCTTTTCTCTTCTCTTCTCTTCTCTTCTCTTCTCTTCCTTCTCTTCTCTTCTCTTCTCTTCTCTTCTCTTCTCTTCTCTCTTCTCTTCTCTTCTCTTCTCTTCTCTTCTCTCTCTTCTCTTCTCTTCTCTTCTCTTCTCTTCTCTTCTCTTCTCTTCTCTTCTCTTCTCTTCTCTTCTCTCTCTTCTCTTCTCTTCTCTTCTCTTCTCTTCTCTTCTCTTCTCTTCTCTTCTCTTCTCTTCTCTTTCTTCTCTCCTCTCCTCTCCTCTCCTCTCCTCTCCTCTCCTCTCCTCTCCTCTCCTCTCCTCTCCCTCTCTCCTCTCCTCTCCTCTCCTCTCCTCTCCTCTCCCTCTCCTCTCCTCTCTCCCTCCTCTCCTCTCCTCTCCTCTCCTCTCCTCTCCTCCTCTCCTCTCCTCTCCTCTCCTCTCCTCTCCTCTCCTCTCCTCTCCTCTCCTCTCCTCTCCTCTCCTCTCCTCTCCTCTCCTCTCCTCTCCTCTCCTCCTTCCTCTCCTCTCCTCTCCTCTCCTCTCTCCTCCTCTCCTCTCCTCTCCTCTCCTCTCCTCTCCTCTCCTCTCCTCTCTTCTTTTTCCCCCCTCACAGGACTTTCAGCACATTTGTATTTGTGAAGGAAACAGTAATAGATTCTTCAGGTAATACATGAAGAAACCTTTACAAAGACAGAAAACTAAATTATTCTAGAATTTAGGATTTTCACAGAAACTATAATCAGAATATTTTTTTTCTATTATCATGTTTAATGCCATCCATCTAAAAATATTTCTTTTTGTGAGGGAAAGAAATCAGTGTAAATAATGAAATGATCAATGCATGTTACTGTTTCTGTAATTCAAAATATATTATTTTATTTTTCACCATTTGTATGCATATTTTTTTCTGGTATTTATAGAGGTTTTGGCAGAGCATCAACATCTTGAATTAGAGTCATACAAAGTCTGAAGTGCCAGAAGGAAACTCATCTTAGCGGTCTATATTTACGAAGTGCTAATGAGCATGTTGCTTTTGAATTTCATACGTCAGGTTATTTTATGCTGATGAATTAAAGTTGCTGGTTGCATTTGCAGATGCTGAATGAGTTGTAGCTGCTGCAATAGCCAGCGAAAAGAAGCTGACATGAAGTGCTTGAATATGCATTTTAGGTATTCAGATATAAATCTCTCAGCCAGGGCTCCTGTAGAATAAGGCTGTCTCACACCTTGCAGGAGAAACAGAATACCTCTAGCTGCATTCCTTGGTGTGGTGCTGGATCACAGAACAGAAAAACATCTGCTCTTCATTTAAAACACAGGTCCATACTTTCATTCACACTGAGGCTTGTTTCTTGTCCTTGGATGAAGATCAGAGGCAGGTTTGAAGACACTTCCAGGGAATTCTGGGGAGAAAAATTGGACCTCATGTGCTTGTCAGTGTGGATCCAGCTTGTCTGCAGGGAGTATAGGCCAGCCAAAACACAGCATATCTCATCTGTCTTGGTACAGATGTCAGGTGAGGACACGTGATGTTGTTCAAAGCACTGGCAGATGGACGATGTACCTTCCTTAAAATTTTCCTGCTTTTCTGCTTCATAGGCAGCTGCATCTGAAATGGAAGCACCTTACAGGTAGTGATATGGATGCAATCAGAGCAGTCAGGAAGCCCACCTTAATGTCTGGCCAAGACTCAAAAAAAAAAAAATAATAATGCACATGAATCCAATTATTCAAAACTTAAATAAGAATATATTTTGTGTACTTAACTTCTGTCTATAAAAGAATGTTGTCATTAAAAATGGGATCGTTGAATTTAGATAGTGAGAATTGTTTGCCAAAGATCCTCAATTAATGTTATAGAGCACTATGGACTCAGCCTTTGCATACATTTATGTAAAGCACATCTGTGAGAGAAAAAACTATAAGATACTTTAAAAAGTGAAACTGAATTGTATTATTTGGTCCAATGACATTAACAGAAGTTGGAAGAATCTTGCATCTGAACTTAATTATTTTAGTGATAGGAGAATACGCTAGTCACACATTGTCAGGAAGGATCAGGAGAAGGAGGAGGAGATGGCATGATAATTTATTTCTGCTGTCATAGGTTTTTGACAGCATTTCTTTTATTCTTGCAGCAATATATATATTTTTAAATAAAATTAGTATATTTTTAAGTATATACCTGTCTGTACGTATATCTATATGTATGATAAATCACAAGGGTGTAAATATACGTGTGGTAGTTTCACCTTGCTAGGCAGCTAACTCCACCACAAAGACTCTCTTACTCCCCCTCCTAAGAAGAGGAGGGGAAGAAGAAAGTATGCTGGAAAGAATAAAAACAATTCACAGGTTGAGATAAGAAAATGTAGTTAAAGGGAAAATAATTATTAAGGAAAAATAATGATTAAGGAAAAACTATATGATTTAACTAAAGAAAAAGCAAAGACCATGTGGAAGCACAGAAAGAGAGGAAAGATATTACTCTCTACTTCCCATCAATGAGCAATACTTGACCACGTCCCTGAGGCAGAGCATCAATACACATAGCATTGTTCAGGAGGACAGACATTTTCATAACAAGAACCTGCCCCTCCCTCCCCTTCTTCTTTTCCACCTTTTATTGCTGAGTGTGACATCATATGGTATGATATTGCTGAGTGTGACACATATGGTCAGCTATCCTGGTGATGTCCCTTCACCACCTTTTACCCACCCCCAGCCTGCTGGCTCTTGTCGAGGTTGGAGGGAGTCCTGGTACTGTGCCAGCATTGCTCAGGAATAGTCACAACAGTGGTGTGATACCAGGGCTGTTCTAGCTACAAGTGCAGAGCACAGCACTGCATGGGCTGCTGCAGGGAAAGTTAACTCCATCCCAGCCAGACCCAGTACAATGTGCACACACACATTTATGATTTACTCACACAATGTTGCTTCATTTATGATTTACTCAGAAAATATCTATTCAGAATGTTTACATGTTGATGGTTTATTAATACTAATGCATTCCAATTGCTTTCAATTACGCTGTTTCTTGAAAAATAAGAAAAAAAATAATCCAGTTCTCTAAGGATAAATGAGAAATGATTGTAACTATTATAAATGAAAACTTGTGAAATGCCCAAAGGTAAGTGTTTTGCATAAAAGAATATATACCTGTATTATTTGATGACGTGCAACAATCTTGTTACTTACATTAAGCATGCTAATCTTACCTAAGACCAAATATGAATCAACTTGGGTCATATATAATGCCTTCTTATCTTAATTATACCAAATTATTTAAAACCCCATATGTGTCAAGAAAATATACTAAAATTTCCCAAAGACAGTAAAATGAGAAATATTAGCAATCTCTGAATTCCTTCAAGATATCTAGTGAATTGACTTTTTATCATTTAAATATATATTAGTTAAAAATGGGATCAGAATTTTTTCTGTGTTTACTCATTTATTTTTTATGTATTTTATATATTTAATATGAAATAACCAGATTCAGTGAAATAAATGTAGCCTGTAAGTACATTAACAGCTTGCACAGGTATTTTGCTAACATAAAATGTATGTAGATATTTATGGCAATGAAGGGTTTTCTCCAAAGAAGGTGACAGACCTTTGAGCTTTTTGATAAACTCTTTGCCAAATCCAAATCAACTTGAGCTCTTCTACTGCCTTCAGGCTCTTCAGTAGCCTTCAGTAGGATTGGCACTTCATTTGTGCACTTCACTTTAAAGAGTAAAACACCTGATGTTGTAGGCAAAAGTGGATAAAGAAGATGAGTAATGTCTATAATTAAAGTCACATCATGAAAACTAGCTTATCTTCTTGGAATATTAAGACAGGAAAGTAGAATGCACCTGAAACAGCTGAGGTTGAAACAGATTAAATGCTGTGTGACTCAACATACATGGGAGTATTCTTGGAACATTTAGAAAGGGAGTGTTACAGAAGGCTTAATACTCTATTGGCTTTCTATATATCTTATGCCTGGATAGAATTGCACAGAAGGAATTATCACATTATTTTGTTCTTAAGAGACATATTACAAAAACAAATTTAAAAATAAAAATGAATAGAATAAAATAGAATACAAAAGTAAAATAAAATAAAATAAAATAAAATAAAAATAAAATAAATAAAATTAGGTGATTTCTTAAGAAGCCCTACTACTAAAGAAATATATGCATGAGCATCTCATATGTTGATTTGGGATGTACTGCCAGTATGAATGAGAGAAGTTATTCAGGATGCTCTTATTAGATATATAGATATCTATTAGTTGCATGTAATTTCTCATCAATTCCTCTCACTTTACTAGATATTTTTCTGTCTATAAATTAAGAGCAATAAAGGATATAAATTCATCTCATTAGATATTTCATAGCAAGACTTGAGTTGAAATGTTTCACAGAAGGGGTATATTTTGAGGAGAGACATAAATAAGAGTAGATGCTTGTGATCTGATCTAAAAGTAGAGATTTTATTAAGTGATACCTGGACATGTCTTTGAATCCAAGAGAAATTTCAAAGAATGACAGTGATAAATAGGGACATAATAAACAAAATTTAAAATAATGAAAAGTGTAGGAGACTTGACATTGACACTTGACAAACTTGTAATACAGTTTGATTTTTTAAATTTTGATTCCTTGTTCATAACAATATGCAAATAAGGCCAAAACTTTAAATTGAAAAACTGTCCTTTTTCTGATTGACAAATTTTAGACACTCAGCAGGAAAAATACTTTTACTATTGCATATTAATTGGATTTGTCTCTCAGAAAATGCAGCAGAACACATTTGCCTAGAAATAAAGTATATTTTTCTCTGTAAGATTTATTTTTCTTTCACAGCACAGTCCCAGGTATAGGCAATTAATATGCATAATTTTTGACTTTCACTCCCCAGTGTTATTGAAAAATATATCTCTCAAAAATAGTTCAAGTTTTCTGTTCAGGTTTCAAGTTTTTTAAGATTCTGGACCAGACCAAGTAAGAAATAATGGAAAAAATCCATTTTATATTTTGTGCTTGTAGTTTAGCTACAACTACAATGTAATTAACTACATTGTACTTCACTACAATGTAGTTAATTCATCTGTTCAGATGAAGAAAGTAAAAAGATGTCTGCCTGGAACCTTTCTTTCCTCATTTGTGCTCTCATAAATTGTGTTAAATGACTTCTCTGAACCATAAGACTAATTTATATCTGATGTTCATTCAAATTGTTCTAAAAACAATTCTCTATCACATTGATATATTGAGCTTAAATTTGTTTACAGAATATTATTAAAATAGTGATCATAATCAGAAAACCTAAATGTATTCCTTCCTCTGAGCTTCAGATGGCATTTTAGGCTTTCCAAAATCTTGTTTTTTTCCATAGTTTTGAATAGAAACTACAATAGCAAGTCTAAAATTAAAACCTTCAGAGATCTGGCACTACTGGTGTTTGAGGTATTTTTCATTCTTTGAAGATTTGAATCTCCTTCTCATTTTCTCTTCTTTATGCTTCTTTAAAAAGTTAAAAATTGAAGAGACCTATAAGACCATACATTAAACCAAGAAGCAAGTCAGCACCACTATCCACAAGGTGAACACAACCTGATCTGGTAAACGTTTGCATAAAAGGCTCTGCTATTTGCTATCAATGTCAGAAATTAATATAGCAATGTAATTTACTGTATTTGTATTCTCTGCTTGGGTTACAGAATGGAGTTGTTAAAATAGCAGTCTCTGTTTTTCAATCTTGTATGAAAAACAAAACAACAACAACAACAACAAAGACGTGCTTCAGGTTACAAATCTGCATATAAATTCTGTGGTCCACAATGTTTTTCCTTAGGTCAGCATGAAAGATTGCAAATTTGAAAAACAGTTTTTAAAACAAACAACTAAAAAACAAAACAAAACAAAACAAACAAACAAACAAAACAAAACCACAAACAAAGAAAAAACAAAACAACAAAAACAAATAATCAGTATTCAATGTGTTATTTAAGTAATCCAGGAAATTAAATAATTCAGATAAACATTTTTCCTTTCTTAGTATTCAGAAGTTCGTATCTGTTCAAATATATTATGTACATAGCAATCATTTACACCTGCATGGTCTTATTCCTGTTTAATAGTTCTAATTTTTTATTTTTTCAAGAGAGGCAGCTTGTAATATTACAAATTCCTACCTGAAAGTTGATGCAGACTCTTATGCAGTGTTTTGCACAGAGGCTGATTATCATAAGAATTTTGTAAATATAATCACTGGAATGCTAGATAGCTTATTTAAATTATTTAATTATACGTGAATATATATTTATAACTTCAATGATTCTATGAAGTGTAAGAGTTTCAAACCAGATATTGCCCCTTCTGCTATTGCATCATAATTTAGGCCGCATGTTGAAACAATTATTATTATTGTTTCATTTACCCCACTGCCCTACTTTCTGCTTTTCAGCCTGATAAATCAATAAAGCTTCATGAAGACAAAACAGCTTGTAGCATTAGTACTAGAGCAGTGCATGAATGTATGTTTCCAGTAATCTATCCACCCTAGTTTTAACTGATTCACATGTATTTGAGATTACACAATAAGTAAAATTAACCAAGAAAACCTTTAATACATTTCCATCGTTGTTCTGGAAATAAGAGTTTTGACCAATTCAAGGGGTTTTATTAGATTTACTTGACTACAAAAAAAAAACAAACAAACCCTAGATCCTTAAATGAACTCTTCTTTCATAGTCTCACTTCAGTGAATGAAGCCATGAGGAACTTGTGCAAAATGGGCTCAAACTATAGAATAATTATATTGCAAGTAAGAAAGAAATGTCTTGTTTTAATCCCCAGAAATAAGATCGATCGATCGATCGATTGATCGATCTATCTATCTATATATTTTTTAAGCCAGCAAATAACTCAGGCCCAACTGAGGACATAGATACCAGTAAGGACAAGTAAGATATCAGCAGCATACAAAATAAAATTTCTACTAAACTTTCAACTCAGAAACAGAGTTAACTAGTAAATTTGAGCATCACCTGGAGTCAGAAGTTAATGAATGGTAATGTTTTTAATTGTAATTCTGTATACGAAGATAGGAATCAGCTCTTACATTAAGACATGTCAGCTTAGCTGTCTGTATTTGTATGTAACTGTCCTCCTGCATGATTATGGGAGTCTGAAAAGTGATTCAGATGTGTGAATTTACATATCTGGTTCAGAGACAACTGAATAGCTCTCTGGACATTGTTGTCTGTATGCTATCCCTTAACTGTAATGGGAACAATGATTCTGGCTTACAAATTGTCAAGAAGTTAAGGTAGCTTTTTCTTGAAAATGAATGACACAGAGGTTGTTGCAGTGGGTTTATGTGGCAAGGTTTTAGTAGCAGGGGTCTGCAGGGGTGGCTTCTGTGAGAAGAATCCAGAATCTCACCCATGTTAGATAAGGGCCACTTTCAGCTGGCTCCAAAGGGACCAGCTGCAACCCAGAGCTGGATCAATAAGCAATGCTGTTTGCACCTCTATGAAAACATATTTAAGACGGGAAAAAAAGATAAAGACGGGAAGGGAAGGGAAGGGAAGGGAAGGGAAGGAAGGAAGGGAAGGGAAGGGAAGGGAAGGGAAGGAAGGGAAGGGAAAAGGGAAGGGAAGGGAAGGGAAGGGAAGGGAAGGGAAAGGGAAGGAAGGGAAGGGAAGGGAAGGGAAGGGAAAGGGAAGGGAAGGGAAGGGAAAGGGAAAAAGAAAGGATAAAGGAGAAAAATAGAAAAGAAAAGAAAAAAGAAAAGAAAAGAAAAGAAAAGAAAAGAAAAGAAAAGAAAAGAAAAGAAAAAGAAAAGAAAAGAAAAGAAAAGAAAAGAAAAAAAAGAAAAGAAAAGAAAAGAAAAGAAAAGAAAAGAAAAGAAAAGAAAAGAAAAGAA
Source organism: Aythya fuligula (assembly GCF_009819795.1). Taxonomy (NCBI): domain Eukaryota; kingdom Metazoa; phylum Chordata; class Aves; order Anseriformes; family Anatidae; genus Aythya; species Aythya fuligula. Next base: position 25,523,186 of record NC_045559.1, on the reverse strand, counting down.
AAGCACCTGGTATAGTGAGGAGTGAGAAACAGGCTAGCAGGGTCAGTACAGAAGGAGGGCAGGAGGTGCACCAGGCACACAGCTGAAGTTTCCCTGTGGACTGGAGAAAGGACCATGCTGGAACAGGCTGGCCCTCTGCAGCCCATGGGTCCCACATGTATCTCCATGCTGCAGCCCATGGAGGAGCCCCCAGTGGAGCAGGTGGACATGGCCTGAAGGAGGCTGCGCCCTATGGAGAACCCCCATAGGCTCAGATTCTGTGCTGGATCTGTTGCCCATGGAGATGGGACCATGCAGGAGCAGGTGACCTGGCAGGAGCTGCTGCCTGTGGGGGACATGTATTGGAGCAGTTTGTTCCTGATGGATGGACCCCATGGTATAGACCCATATTTGGAGCAGTTCTTGAAGAGCTGCTGCCTGTGTGAAGTCCACACAGGATTAATATGAGGAGGATAGCATCCTGTGGGAGGGACGCAATATGGAGCAGGGGAAGAGAGTGACCATGAAGGAGCAACAGAAATGAAGCACTATAGACTGACCACAACTCCCATTCTCCCATTTCCCTATGCTGCTTGGAAGGAGAAGATGAACATTTATTTTCTTTGTTCCTCCCTTGTTTAGCTTGTTAGTAATAGGCAATTATTATTATAATCTCTCTATGTTGAGTCTGTTTTGCCAATGACAATAATTGCTGAGTGATCTCCCTGTCGTTATCTCAACCTTTGAGCCATTTTCATTTCAGTTTTCTCCCATTTCCCTTTGAGGAGGGTGGAGTGAGAGAGAATTGATGGTAGACCTCAGCTGCCCACCTGAGTAAAACCACCACAATTGTCTAATTTTTCCCTTTCCCTGTGTACTGTGTCCAACTGGAATGGAATTATAGCAGCCTCTATTTTGCTGGTTTTGATTTGTGACTAAAACAGTGTCGATAACACACAGTGATTTGGCTGTTGCTGAAGAGTCCTTGCATATGTTAAGGCTTTCTCCGTTTCTCACTTTACCCCTACAATGAGCAGGCTGGGGATGAACAAGAGAGTGGGAGGGTTCACAGCCAGGACAGCTTATCCCAATTGAACAAAGGGATATCCCATTCCATATATCATCATTTTCAGTAATAAAAGCTTGGGGGTACATCACTAAGGTATTTCAATACATAAAGGGGGATTATAAGAAAGATGGGGAAAAACTTTTTTGTAATGGTTTTAAACTGAAAGAGGGCAGATTTAGATCATATGTAAGGAAGAACTTTTTTATTAAGCTGGTGGTAAGACACTGGGAAAAGGTTACCCAGAGAAGTGTCATGGGAAGTGTTCGAAGTCAAGCTAGATGGGGCTTTGTACAACTTGATATAGTGAAAAATGTCCCTGCCCATGGCAAGGGAATTGGACTAGATGATCTTTAGAGGTTCCTTCCAACCATTCTATGGTTCTGTGATTGTACATAACCACTGCCCTGTTGCAGCAAGCCATAAGATGAGCCCTACATTGCAAAATTATTAATAATATGTGGATTTTATTATGAGAGCACCTTCAATAATATCTTCAAGACCTCAAAGTTTTCAACCCACAAAGATGATAACTCACTCACTGTGTACACTGTTCATCTAGTGGAGAAGGTGTGCTGAAGTCTGATTAAAGACAAATCAGCTGGCATAGTGGGAAGCCAGTAAATAGTCTGGCAATAAAAAAGAAACTGAGAGAGTTGTAAGGATGTTGAGGAGAGGGACAATGCTACACCTCATGTTGTTCTTTTCCAACAGAGTGTGCTTGGGCCCTCATGATGCTTGGACAGTTGTTTGACATGTGTGCAAATCTGCTGTATTCACCATTTAGCAGTGAGGGGCCTTTTGGTGGCCTAACTTTACTAAGAAATGTGCATAGGTTATTTTCAGACTCCTGGTGTTCCACTAATTTTTAGAGGGTGCAATGCCTAGATAAACATGAAAACCTAAACATAAGTATTAAGAGAGTATAAGAAAACTATATTAAAGGTATGTTGATTGTGTGAATTAGTGACATTTATTAAAGGCCAGAAAATGTATGCATCCATTTCTTTTAGTCCTTTTGTGACTCTTCAAAGGGGAAATTTTAATGTCTATTTCTAAATGGATCAACTTTTGGAGCTATTAAAGCAATAACATCAAGGAGGATTAATCAACAATGATTTTTTTAATTACTTTTTCAGGCAGGGTATTTAGTCTTACTGGTCACACAACACAGCTTACTCCTTTTCATTATCTGTACCAGTTTGTTTTATTCAAGTCATCTATGAACTTGATTTCTTGTAATAACTATAGCACTATATGTGGTAAAAGACTTATTTCAAACTGTCTTTAGAGGTCATTTTTTGTTGCAGTTGTTCTGACAAAAAGAAACATCAAATTTAATAGACAAATACAACATCTATTTACAATAGACATGTAAATAATGAAAGTCTCACAAATACGACAGAAAAAATAGTATCTTGTGTAATGATGTGACTGTTAAAGATTAGAAAATATAATAACTGACAATTAAGTCTTTTTAAATAAAGTTCAATTGTAGTTTTGGTCTACAGTTATTCTAATGTAAATTCCATTGGAGCAAGGACAAATTTTTGAATATTTTTATATCAGTTGCATTTTTTTTTTTCTTCCAGCTTTAGATGATTGTTGCTTTTATATAATATTAAACATCTGGTCCAGGTTATTGTGGACTTAAGTTAAATTAGGGTCAAACACATGGTCAAAAAGGTTCCTGGTAAGGTTTAAGTGCTTGCTTCAAGTTCAAACAGTGTATGCACTGATGTAGCTGTGTTTTCAAGGATACCACACTGACTGTGATTAAACAAAAAGTACCTTTTTGATAACAGGATGTCCTCCAGAGTTATACACATCAGATGGTGTCACTGGACATTGAAGCTGGACATCAGGAAAAGATTGCTACCCATACAGAACTAAAGTAAAATGACAATCTTCCTTAATTTTTAATTAAGGGCTGTTAAGAGTCACATTTTATTTATACATGGACTACCTCAGTGAGCAAATTAGAGCCCTCCCATCATGTAAGTTTTACTTTTAAAAAGTGAAATACAGACAACCTATGTCACTTTACTAGTAATGTTGTGTGACAGGTGAATAAAATATCCTGAATAGGTTAAATTTTTTAAATTGCCAGGAAACAACTTTTTAATCACAACTTAGAAAAACCAAAAAATGATGCAACACTTACAAATGCAGGATTTTTCTGACTTGAGAACAAAATGTAAATGTACATCAGAATATAAAGCTCTTGAAAATAGACTCAACAGAAAAAGAAGTGTTCAGATAATTTAGTACCACTTGTAGCTAGATCTCCTGCTCTGGAGTTTTCTCCTTTGTGTAGACTTTCATATTATTTAGACACCTTTTCAGGGTTTGAAATCATATACATTAGTACATAATAGAGGAATGCAACTAAAACCACATTAAACCACATTAAAAATGTAGTCTAGGAGGATTCATATCATTTATTTATTAAAAATAAAAACAACAACAACAAACAAACAAACAAAATCTTAAAGCAAAGACTGTCTATGGTGATTAAATTTTGACTTTTAATTAAATGTAAAACAAATAAATAAAACTCCTATTTTTGTTTAGAAATCTCTTGATTTTCTGGATGTCATTTAACTGCTAACCTAAAAGATGCTTTGATTTTCACTGTTTGTTTTCTGGATCCATAAAGAGAACTGAAGAGTTTGGCACCTAGCCCAGAACTAACAATCCATACATTAGGCAATTTTCTGCCTAACGTGAGGGAAGCTTGATTGGAACTGAAAAGTCTGAATAAAACTGTGCTCCTGCCTGCCAGAGTGGATTCAAGTGAACATCACTTCTGGGGTGTTTTACAGCTGAAATGAAGGCTCGGTTACCAGTAATCACATAAAAGCTCACTGGTAAAAGATTCCTTTGAGGATATTGGAAACTGTGTTTGGATTTTTGTTTCTGGTTGATTCAGATATACCTTTATGGAGTAAATAACAACCATGATAATATAAGCTTTTCTGAAATGTTGATATGGGCTAGCTCTCTCTTTAAAACAATTCTGTTTTCAGAGAATGTTATTCCAAACTCCGTAATCAAGACCAATTCTTATCTAAGACTAAGAAAGAAAAACAAACCTAGCTTGACTAAGTGGTTCTACGGATAGAATCTCATTAAGATTTTTTTCTTGGGCACCCTCCTTCCATTAAAGATTTGATAAATCTGGGAAAAAAAAAAAAAAAAAAAAGAAAGAAAGAGTAGAAGCAGAAAATGAAAAGATGAAGAAGCAGAAGCAGAAGAAGCAGAAGCAGAAGAAGAAGAAGAAGAAGAAGAAGAAGAAGAAGAAGCAGAAGCAGAAGCAGAAGAAGCAGAAGAAGCAGAAGAAGCAGAAGCAGAAGAAGCAGAAGAAGAAGCAGAAGAAGCAGAAGAAGCAGAAGAAGCAGAAGCAGAAGCAGAAGCAGAAGCAGAAGCAGAAGCAGAAGAAGCAGAAGAAGCAGAAGCAGAAGAAGAAGAAGAAGAAGAAGAAGAAGAAGAAGAAGAAGAAGCAGAAGCAGAAGAAGCAGAAGAAGCAGAAGAAGCAGAAGCAGAAGAAGCAGAAGAAGCAGAAGAAGCAGAAGAAGAAGAAGAAGAAGAAGAAGAAGAGAAGAAGAAGAAGAAGAAGAAGAAGCAGAAGAGAAGAAAAGAAGGAAGAGAAGAAGAAGAAGAAGAAGAAGAAGAAGAAGAAGAAGAAGAAGAAGAAGAAGAAGAAGAAGAAGAAGAAGAAGAAGAAGAAGAAGAAGAAGAGAAGAAGAAAAGTGTGGAGAGATATTCTCATGCTCCATTTTTTTTTTTTTTTCAGCTGGTTAATTCAATAATTTACTTCTCTGCCCTCTCTCCCCAACTTCAGCTTCATTTTAGCTTGCTAGTCTATTCTTATGTTCTCTTAAGGGATGATAGATAATTTAGCCTCTGGATTTCACTGTGGAGCTCCTGGAAGTTGGATTCTCAGCTCTGCTATCCCTTGTCTTGCCCAAATTTATATTTAGATCCAGCTTTTTATTTTGCTCTTCTGTATCACTCTTTTATATGAATAATATTTATTCAATCACCATTTAATTCAGAATGCAATGATTTTCATTAAAAAATGTCTCACACTTTGACAGAGAATTTGGAGGGGGTTTATGGTATGGGTCATGGGTTATTTGTTAAGAAAAAAAAAAAAAAAAACAGAGAGAAAACAAAACAAAACAAAACATTATTAAAACATTATTAATAATAATGGGATCTCTTCAAAGTGCTAACTAGGTCCTGGAATGATTTTAAATTTAAACTATCTAGGATAGATATTTACATTTCTCTAAAAAGGCATGAATCTGTTAGTTTCTGAGACACTTCAGATAAGTTATGTGTAACAGAAGAGGAAATATTTCAGCAGATTCTAGGTACAGATCCGCAAATATCTGGCTCTTAAAGCTCCCATTTACTTCAGTGGCTAATCTGAACTGGTAATGTTAGTAAAATCAAGCACACATAATAAATAAAAATATTTATTTTTAAGGGAATGATTTTTGTTAACTTCATTTAAATGTCAAGGTGAAATAAATAAAAGACAGAGAAATAAAATGTAGGAACCAGAAAAATCATAGGCATGAGAACACTGGATGTGCTACATATTAAGGACTACCATAATGATTTAATTATGTGAAAAGATGCTCAGAAGTCACTTTGACAGTGTCTAAAAAATGACAGTAAGGAAAGGGAAAAAGGAAACAGAGAATTATTAAAGTGATACTGACGAAGATGAGACTTGGCCAGGGACAATGTCTCTGTGTTAATTCCTTTGTAAATCAATTCAAACTCTTGTTTTCTATACATCTTTGTAGCCTTCAAGGTTATTTTAAGGACTAAACTAAACATTTTGAAAGGGACAGAAGAGAAAGCTAGAAAGGGGAGAAGACAAAAGAGACAAACTTTGAGAGAAGAATAATGAGATCTTTTGTTTCCTGCAAATTAATCAAGCAACACTATCTAAGCAGTAGAAATATAACAATTTCTGTCATCTTTGTTTGTCATCAGCCACTGCCTTCTTGAGAAGTTTATAAATGAATAAAATAGCTAGGGAAACCTCACCTAGGTTATATGTAGAATACTAAACTCAGATATATGAACTATGTATGAAAATAACGTTGGGGCTCAGAATCACTGTCAGGCCTAAATTATTCTTCCACAAACTAAAACCAACATTTGCACAGAAGTAAACAGTGAAAGCTAAGGAAATGTGCATGAAAATATCATCTAGAGAAAAATCCAGAATTACAATAATCATAAATTAACATATTAAATAAAAAGAATGGATTAATTTGGTTTAAGGAACATCTGTTAGCTCTGGTGCAAAATTCTCAGCCATTTCTTGCCTGATGTAAATCTGTGGATTTGATTTTTTTCATGTCTATGCGGATTTGCAGTTCCTAAAGTTGCTTTGGAATTTGCAATTGAATGAACTCAAAATTAAGCTTACTTCTTTTAAATGTAAATTACTGAATGACAGTAGGAGTCTGGGCAAGTGCAACTCTAGCCTGACTTATGCAGAGCAGATTGAGAAATGATACCATATTGCTCACAAATGTTTGTAAACTATGAATTTTTATTAGGTGAAGAAAAAAGTACTAGACTAGGAGGGGTAACAACAGTGTAAGGCAAGGCATAAATTTACATTTCAGCCATACACACGCTGATAGGCTGTGCATTCCATTCTGTGGAAATGACTTCTTTTGAATTTTGCTATTATATAAGGGATATGTAGAAGCTGCATCCACCCAGGATCATCAGTCTAGCAGGGCTGGCAAAATTTCTTTGCAATTTTCTTCTGCAAGGTAGCAGCTCCTCGTTTTCTCTGATATCTTACTGCAAACACACACATCTGGTACACTGTTAACTGTATAGATCATGTTGAAAGTGAGATCATTTTGGAAGCTTTTGTGAGAAGCAGTTGGAAAGGGTCTGTATTATTGAAAAAGTAATTATAGGATTGCTTCTAATTAGATTACACAGTTCTCTGAGGAAACACAAAGATGTTGTGGTTCGATATTTTGGCCCCATACACTGCCATGCAACCATGTTTAGAAAAAATAAATTTCAGCAGGGTGAATAAGACAGATCTCAGAAAGAATTAATGTAGAGAAACGTGGATTAATCTTCACTAAAGCTGGGTTTTCAATTGGAAGATGTGACTCAGAACTTCAAAGCCCCGTAAAAAAGGCTTATTATTTAATTCAAAAATGAACACTGAAATTGTAGGCTTTTATTTTGTAATGAAAAGGTTTTAATGAAAAAATGGGTGTATATATATTTTTTTAGCTTTTCAATATTGTTAGTATAGTGTTCTTTAACTGATGCTAACTCTCTTGATATTTTATAATTCATTTGTGTGGATTGCAGTGGTATTTAATGAGACATGCAGTGCTGATCATTTTGGTTTTATCCTCTTTTGTTACAACATACAAGGCAGAAATTCTCAATGATCAATCACTGCCAATTTTGTAGAATTAGTTTGGCAGTTTCTGCAACCTGAATGCTTGGTATTATCTGGAAATAATCCCACAGAAAACAGAAGTAGGATATAAGCATTACTAAAGTGGCTGTCTTTTCCTTTCCTTTCCTTTCCTTTCCTTTCCTTTCCTTTCCTTTCCTTTCCTTTTTCCTTTCCTTTCCTTTCCTTTCCTTTCCTTTCCTTTCCTTTCCTTTCCTTTCCTTTCCTTTCCTTTCCTTTCCTTTCCTTTCCTTTCCTTTCCTTTCCTTTCCTTTCCTTTCCTTTCCTTTCCTTTCCTTTCCTTTCCTTTCCTTTCCTTTCCAACTGCTCCCCTTGAATCAAATAAAATGATAACAGTTAGCAGGCATAGTCAATTACCATATCATTCTTTGGTAGATTAGCATACCCTGACCTTGGAAAAAAAACCACAATGGAGTATTTATGGAGTTATGTGATAAAAATGAAAGTCTTACAATGAGGTTCTGGAATTTCCAAGATTTAGACATTTATAAGTCTTTCTCCATGAGCTATCCTTTTAAAGACTGGGAATATCTGAACTGGCATCTTCAGTGTTAAAAACAGTCAGTTCATCAATCACTGATATAGTGGGTCACATTGTCCTGCTGTCCTGTTCTGTACCAGTATTTGCAACAGTTCCATAAGTAAATGGAAGGTCAAATACACTGATCACCACAATAATGATTTTTCCTAATATAGGAAAGTGTTTTTGTATTACATAGATACCCGTTGAAAGCTGCTTGGGAATCAGAATAAACTGATTAGGAAAATAACCATGGATATTTAGAAATATCTGAATACAATGAAAATAGAAGTCCTATTTCCAAAAGTAAGATATATATATAAATTCATTATATATATATATATATATAATGAATTTATATATATATCTTACTTTTTATATATATCTTACTTATATATATATATATATATATATGATCGATTTTCAAATCAAGAGAACTCATCAGTTACTTCTGTTTTCTTGATAAAGTAAAAATCACAGGACAACTCTTGAGTCTAGGTTTAAGTAACAGACAGAAAATGGTAGTGAATACTCTGCAAAAACAATATTGACCTCATGTTGCGTTAAGGGGTGTAGCTGATTAACCGTTATGGGCCCAGTCGGATTCAGAGTACTGAACCAGTCGGACGTTCACCAAAAACACGTTAACCGTCTGGGGTCCCATCAGACATTCACCATCAATGTATTAATGGTCTGGGTGTCCGTTCAGACATTCACCAAAAACGCATTAACCGTCTGGGGGTCTGGTTAAATTCAGAATACTGAACTATCATGGATAACCACATGGATTACCACCCTCACCCTAGTTGCACTTAATGAAAGCTATCACAGTGCAATCAAGTATGGTTTATTACAGCAACAGATAATCAGGTTCTTTTGGATTGCCAGTGATAGTGACTGTCTGCAAAAGCAAGCTAGTATGCATGAAATACACAGGTGTTATAGGTGTTACAGGTGTTACAGATATTACAGGTGTTACAGGCGTTACAGGTGTTACAAATGTTATAGATGTTACAGATGTTATAGATGTTACAGGTATTACAGGTGCGCAGCCTAGAAATAAACACGTTAAAAGGATCAAAGACTCTATAGAGATTTATAAGCAATATTCAGATCTCACCCAAAGGCGTCCCAATGGGGGGGGGAAGAGAGGCTCAGCCCGTCGACTGATCCCAGGAGTCAGGAGGTCCTAAGGATGTTGTATTTCCTCGGGATGGTATCTCCCCTGACGGTGGCATCTTCCCTGACATCCCCTTTCTCTTGGGCCAATTTATATTATTTTCTATCTTTTAGGTGGAGCTTGAGTAGCTCTAGTCAAGCATATCTTAGCTATGAATGGTGTAAAGTTTTCCTGTCTCCGTTTAAAGTAATAGGCTCCGAGAAATTCAGGGCGCATGCTCAGTGAGGGGTGGTCGCACCTTGGAGGCGGGTAGCTTTTGGGATGGAGGTGTGTTTTGGTATTATAATGATATTATAATGAGCAAAAAGTACACTAGGGTACAGCATTTGTCAAAACATGACAGGTCTTTGGCTTAGGGTGGCAAAAAGTGCAGCTTTGTGCACAAGAACAATCGAGGCCCCACCTGATTACAGAGCCTAGCCGTGGTGTCTCCACTCCACTCTATGCTCCGTGCTGTTCCTTAGAGCTAGCACACCAAGTTTCCCCAGCATGATAGCATCTAAGGTTGGGAGCCTAGGGAACGCTCAGATAATGCAGTTATTCCCTACCCTGAAAGCCTCTTCAGTGCTATACCTTTTCCTTAAAAATGTGAATGTTAGTTTTATTTTCCTAGTTACTTCAGGCAATTACACCACACCTCATCATAATAAAAGTGAAAATTCCACAGAACTTTCCATATATAGAATTCCATAGAACTTTCCATATATACAGAATTCCGAAAAATATCCCATAAGGACAAACTTTACCCTTTAGATCTCATAATTTTCAAAAACAAGTGTTGGTTTATGATGAAGTTTAGAAGAATATGGGTTTTATTTAAACACCCCAAATGTGATTAGAGGATTTCACAGAATCACAGAATGGCTGAGGTTGGAAGGTACCTCTGAAGATCATGCAGTCCAACCCTCCTTCCGAACGGGATCACCTAGAGCACATTGCTCAGGATAGTATCCAGACAGGTTCTGGATATCTCCACAGAATGAGATTCCACAACCTCTTTGGGCAACCTGTTCCAGTGCTCTGTCACCCTCACAGTAAAGTGCCCTCTCATATTCAACTGGAACCTCCTGTGCTTCAGTTTGTGCCTGTTGCCTCTTGTCCTGTCACTGGGCACAACTGAAAAGAGTCTAGCTTCATGCTCTCCACACCCTCCCCTCATATAGATATTTATACACATCGTTCAGGTCTCCTCTCAGTCTTCTCTTTGCCAGGCCAAACAGGTCCAGCTCTCTCAGCCTGTCCTCGTACAAAAGGTGCTCCAGTCCTCTGATCATCTTTGTAGCCCTCCTCTGAATATGCTCCAGTAGTTCTATGTCCCTCTTATACTGGGGAGCCCAGAACTGGACACAGTAGTTAAGATGTGGCCTCCCCAGGGCTGAGCAGAGGGGAAGGATCACCTCCCTTGACCTGCTGGCAACACTCTTTCTTCTTGGCCTTCCTGGCCACAGGGGCACATTGTTTACGTATTACATTACATATTACATTACATATTGCTTACATTATAGTTACATATATTCATGGTCAGCCTGCTGTCCACCAGGACTCCCAGGTCCTTCTCTGAAGTGCTGCTTTCCAGCAGATCAGCCCCCAGCTTGTAGTGGTGCTTGGAGTTATCCCTCTGTAGGTGCAGGACTCTGCACTTGTGACTTCCATCACCTTACATGTCACTGAAGTCCATTTGTGAACATTTGTAGCCGTTTATTTCTATTTTGATCAGAACAGTTTTGAGATATAACCCATAGAGTCACTTTAGTGAATAGAGACAACACTTGTTTCTGGAATTGCTAGATATAGCAAGATATTAGTAGAAAGCTGGGGAAGGCTGGCTGATTGTTTCTAACCAACTGTGATTTTATGCCATTAATTTATCATTGAGTTTTTACTAGATATTGATACCTGGAAATTATGAATATGTACTTACAGCTTAGGCATTTTTTATTGTTCATAATTACATATATGTAATTATATAAGTTCATAATTACATATATGCATTCATTAAGCTGTTCTTTGGTGTCCTGGTTTCAGTTAGAACAGAATTAATTTTCTTCCTAGTAGCTGGTGGAATGCTGTGTTTTGGCTTAGGATGAGAAGAGTGCTGATAACACCCCGATGCTTTAATTGTTGCAGAGCAGTGCTTATACCAAGCCAAGGACATCTCAGCCTTTTGCTCTGTCCTGCCAACAGGCAGGCTGGGGGTGCAGTAAGAGCTGGGAGGGGACAGACCCAGGACAGGTGACCCAAACTAGCCAAAGGGGTATTCCATACCATCTGACGTCATGCTAAACAGTATATAGGGGTGGCTAGTCGGGGGGAGGGCGCCGGACTGCTCGGGGTTAGGCTGGGCATCGGTCAGTGGGTGGTGAGCAATTGCATTGTGCATCACTTGTTTGTACATATTATTATTACTTTCCTATTATCACCATTGTATCATTATTATTATTATTGTTATTATTATTTTGTTATTATTATTTTCCTGTCTTATTAAACTGTCTTTATCTCAACTCACGGGCTTCACTTTCCATTTCTCTCCCCCGTCCCAGAGAGGGAGGGGGGAGGGTGAGCGAACGGCTGCGTGGTGTTTAGCTGTCGGCCGGGTTAAACCACGACATTTGGGTTAAGACAAGAAAAATAAATGTCTGAATACAATAATTTCAAAAAGGAATAGACTGAGCCTGAAGTGACTGGTGTGATGGCTGAAGCCCCCCAAAACCATTTTTCTCTCTCTCAAGAAGGAATGAAACAAAGAACTGAGAAGAAAGTAAGTCTCAGCTACTGGTGTTATCTTTAAAAACAGAATTGAGAAGCTGAAGGAACTCACAGGGTAACACAAAGAAGCTTTCTGAGTAAAGATGTAGCTTAAGCAGAAATTGATTTACACACATTAGTTATTTTGTCCGTCTCACTCCTTTCTTCTATCTGAGACAGGTACTAGTCTCCTCTCACAATCCTGTTGATCAAATTCATACTTGTAATATTCCAGGAAGGGAATATCTTGTGAAAGCCACACCTTCTCCTGAAACCAGGGCTATATTCACCTTTAAAAAATAAATGCAACTAATTATATGAGAAACAAAGGCTATATCTGTACTAGGAAACAAGATGAGACTTACTGCCATGGGACAATATTTTTTATTTTTTATTTTTTTATATATATTTTTTATATATTTATTTTTATTTTTTATTTATTTTTTCACTATTAAGCTTATTTACCCTGCTGGAAAAAGTCTTTGCCATATTTTGGCTCCCAAACTATGTCTGGGAATTGCTTAGGAAAGTATAAGTTGTTACATATATATAAAAATATAAATGACACTTTTCTAATAATTTAACAATACAAATGAGTGTATTCCAGTTGTGTTTAAGTCTTCCAGTCACTGGTTAGTTTACTGGTAAAGGCATTACTAGAACATGAACAGATTAATAATTACAAATGGATTGGCTGTTTCAGGAAGTAAATAAGACTGAAACAGTTATATATGTGTCCTGGTTTCAGTTAGCACAGAATTAATTTTCTTCCTAGTAGCTGGTGGAATGCTGTGTTTTGGCTTAGAATGAGAAGAGTGCTGATAACACCCCGATGCTTTAATTGTTGCAGAGCAGTGCTTATACTAAGCCAAGGACATCTCAGCCTTTGCTCTGTCCTGCCAACGGGCAGGCTGGGGGTGCAGTAAGAGCTGGGAGGGGACAGACCCAGGACAGGTGACCCAAACTAGCCAAAGGGGTATTCCATACCATCTGACGTCATGCTAAACAATATATAGGGGTGGCTAGCCGGGGGGAGGGCGCCGGACTGCTCGGGGTTAGGCTGGGCATCGGTCAGCGGGTGGTGAGCAATAGCATTGTGCATCACTTGTTTGTACATACTATTATTACTTTCGTATTATCACCATTGTATCATCATTATTATTATTGTTATTATTATTTTGTTATTTTTTTTTTTTTCCTGTCTTATTAAACTGTCTTTATCTCAACTCACGGGCTTCACTTTCCATTTCTCTCCCCCGTCCCAGAGAGGGAGGGGGGAGGGTGAGCGAACGGCTGCGTGGTGTTTAGCTGCCGGTCGGGTTAAACCACGACAATATGTATTCATGATGATTCATGATTCATGATTTACTGCCAACCCAAACCCCCAAATAGATAGATAGATAGATAGATAGAAAGATAGAAAGATAGATAGATAGATAGATAGATAGATAGATATGTAGATAGATAGAAAGAAGATAACATTTTTTACTCTTACCCTCAAGATTTTGAAGGCAAAATCTTGAAAGAATTGTCTTATGACTAATATATTTCTATGGTAGATATACTAGAAAGCTGATGTTAGTAGATGACTTTAGAAAAAGGGAGTACAAAATTCAGCATCTGTTTAGGGAGTCACACTTTATGAAAACCATCAGCTGATGTATAGTAAGAAGCCAGAATGTTATGCTGAAAAACATAATAGATTTGTAATAGTATTAAGCATACTAAGATATAAATAGTTCCTTTTTAAATGTGTGGAAAAAGAACAGAAGAACATGACTAGAAGACCTACAGAACATTGGAAATGAACTCAGCTGACAAGCTTAATCTTAATAAGCAGAAAATTCCAAAAAATGGGAATAAACTATTTATGAAAGAAAGAAATATAGCAAAATGTTTAGATCACTTTAGATATGACTGTAGTACTCTGCTAAACTCCTCTGCTTCTATAGTTGTTCCTGTAAATGAGACTTAGAATCACAGCCCTCTTTCATATCTGTACCACAGTCCTACTGGCTGCCTCTGGAACATTCCACTCATCCCCACCCAGTACCCCATGCTGGAGTGTCCCTCCAGAACTCTCACATGACAAAGCCACCCTTCTTTGGTCTGCCTAGCTTCTCTGCACCAGTCGTGTCCCTTCTACATGATGGATCCTTCTTTGGTTTTTCACTTTCCTTTTTTTACTTCCTCATGCACTGTGACCATAACTGGAGAGATCAGGAATGCACTAGTTACTTTTGCTCACAGAGAGAATGCGAAGATTGCATTTCATGAAGGTTATTTATATTCTTATATCATTAACAATTTCACATGCTTATTTTCTCAACATTCAGTAACTAATATAAAAGCTGTCAGTAATCTTTGAGCTGACTTTGAGCTGCTCAGGACACTAGTGGTGGAGTCCCTTGGGAGGCAGTTCTGAAGGGCAGAGGGGTCCAGGAAAGGCCTGGGTGCTCTTCAAGAGGGAAATCTTAATGGCGCAGGAATGGTCTGTCCCCACGTGCCCAAAGACAAGCTGGCGGGGAAGAAGACCAGCCTGGCTCAAACAGAGAATTGTGGCTTGATCTTAGGAGAAAAAAGAGGGTTTATAATCTTTGGAAAAGTGGGCAGGCCACTAGGGAGGACTCTTAAGGATGTAGCGAGGCTGTGCAGGGACAAAATTAGGAAGGCCAAAGCTCAATCTGGCTACTGCCGTTAAAGATAACAAAAAACGTTTCTATAAATACAATCAACACAAAAAAGGAGGACTAAGGAGAATCTCCATCCCTTTACTGGATGCTGGGGGAAACTTAGTTACAAGAGATGAGGAAAAGGCGGAAGTGCTCAATGCCTTCTTTGCCTCAGTCTTTAGCGGCAATACCGGTTGTTTCTGGATACTCAGTACCCTGAGCTGGGGAAGGGATGGGGAACAGGGATGTGGCCCTCACTATCCATGAAGAACTGGTTGGTGACCTGCTACGGCACTTGGATGTGCACAAGGCGATGGGGCCGGATGGGATCCACCCAAGGGTACTGAGAGAACTGGCAGAGGATCTGGCCAAGTCACTGTCCATCATTTATCAGCAGTCCTGGCGATCGGGGGAGGTCCCAGTTGACTGGTGGCTAGCAAATGTGACGCCCATCTACAAGAAGAGCTGGAGGGCAGACCCAGGAAACTACAGGCCTGTCAGTTTGACCTCAGTACCAGGGAAGCTCATGGAGCAGATCCTCCTGAGAGTCATCACGCAGCACTTGGGCAAGGGCAAGCAGGCGATCAGGCCCAGTCAGCATGGGTTTATGAAAGGCAGATCCTGCTTGACGAACCTGATCTCCTTCTATGACAAAGTGATGCGCTGGGTGGACGAGGGAAAGGTTGTGGATGTGGTCTACCTTGACTTCAGCAAGGCTTTTGACACCGTCTCCCACAGCATTCTCCTCAAGAAACTGGCTGCTCTTGGCTTGGACTGGCGCACGCTTCGTTGGGTTAGAAACTGGCTGGATAGCCGGGCCCAAAGAGTCGTGGTAAATGGAGTCAAGTCCAGTTGGAGGCCAGTCACTAGTGGCATTCCCCAGGGCTCGTTGCTGGGGCCGGTCCTCTTTAATATCTTCATTGAGATCTGGATGAGGGCATTGAGTGCACCCTCAGTAAGTTCGCAGATGACGCCAAGTTAGGTGTATGGTCGATCTGCTTGAGGGTAGGAAAGCTCTGCAGGAGGATCTGGATAGGCTGCACCGAGGGCTGAGGTCAACTGCATGAAGTTCAACAAGGCCAAGTGCCGGGTCCCTGCACCTGGGGCGCAATAACCCCAAGCAGAGCTACAGGCTGGGAGAGAATGGTTGGAGAGCTGCCAGGCAGAGAAGGACCTGGGAGTGATGGTGGATAGTCAGCTGAATATGAGCCAGCAGTGTGCTCAGGTGGCCAAGAAGGCCAACGGCATCCTGGCTTGTATCAGAAACAGTGTGACCAGCAGGGCTAGGGAGGTGATCGTCCCCCTGTACTCGGCTCTGGTGAGGCTGCACCTCGAGTACTGTGTTCAGTTTTGGGCCCCTCACTACAAGAAGGACATCGAGGTGCTTGAGCGGGTGCAGAGAAGGGCGACGAAGCTGGTGAGGGGCCTGGAGAACAAGTCCTACGAGGAGCGGCTGAGGGAGCTGGGCTTGTTCAGCCTGGTGAAGAGGAGGCTCAGGGGCGACCTTATCGCTCTCTATAGGTACCTTAAAGGAGGCTGTAGTGAGGTGGGGGTTGGCCTGTTCTCCCACGTGCCTGGTGACAGGACAAGGGGGAATGGGCTTAAGTTGCGCCAGGGGAGTTTTAGGTTAGATGTTAGGAAGAGCTTCTTTACCGAAAGGGTTGTTAGGCAGTGGAACAGGCTGCCCAGGGAAGTGGTGGAGTCACCATCCCTGGAAGTCTTTAAAAGATGTTTAGATGTAGAGCTTAGGGATATGGTTTAGTGGGGACTGCTAGCGTTAGGTCAGAGGTTGGACTCGATGATCTTGAGGTCTCTTCCAACCTAGAAATTCTGTGATTCTGTAATCAACTCTGTACTGTGTGACCACTGCTATAATTTAACTAGATCCTTTCTACTAGAAAAGTTGTTTTGTTAAATGATAAAAATTATTGCAGCAGGGTTAAACTCTACCCACTGAAGGGTTTCTATGGAGGAAGTGAAGTTTGAAAAAGAATAGCTCTAGAACATACGTTTATAACGTGAAATACAAATTTATTTTCATCTTTACTATAAATCTCTAAAGGTAGGTTATTCTGCATTGCATAAAGGCCTCTGACTTTTTAGGCAATACTTTTTATTAGTTGTTCGGAGTATCTGGGTTTGCAAATCTGAAAGGTGCAACTCTGTCATGAAAATCTTTATCTTTTGTAACATAGAAATGTTTCTGTAAAGTTAATAACAACTCACAAATCAATGCCAAATGCATAGTCTAGGCTTCTCCCTCTTCACAGTTTGTAGGTTTGAAGACTGTAATTAAACCATGAACTTTCTTTTAGTCTCCCAGTAGAGCATCTTGTCTTTGCTGTACAGTTTCAGCACAATTACCATTTCTGCTGGCCTGCCAATATCACCCTGTCCCTCAGGAAATGGTCTGTGTACAAAGGCATAGCCTTCAAAGAACAGACGAGATCGGGAAACATCACCACAACCACTGTTCAATATTGCTCCAGAGTCCTACAGAATACTAAGACTGGTTCAGTAGCATAATGAATAATTAAACTGAGCTGGCATTGTTTCAAATACTTTTTCCAATGTTTTCAAATCGCAGCAGAAAGATAAGTATTTCAGAAGTACAAATCTTTGAAGGACCTGTATCAAAATGAATGTTAGTTGAAAACGGCATACTAAAAATATGACATCAGAAAAGATTCCCAGGTTTACAGGATGGAGTTAATCTGCATGTGTTGTTAGACTGTATAAGTATTTTAGTTCTTATAGTAAGAAGGTTATGTTTTATCTTGTTGCTTGGCAACACTATTTTTAGATATTCAGGTAATGTTTTATATTTGCAAAGTAATCTCAGAAATATGGCTGCTGAGTCCTTTCTAATAGACATTTTTCATGATTTTGAAATACAAAACAATGTAATGGCCATTTTAAAAATATTTAAAATAATAAGTAGAATAAGGTAGGGAAGGGAGGAAGGGAAGGGAAGGGAGGGAAGGGAAGGGAAGGGTAAGGGAAGGGAAGGAAGGGAAGGGAAGGGAAGGGAAGGGAGGGAAGGGAAGGGAAGGGAAGGGAAAGGGAAGGGAAGGGAAGGGAAGCACAATCCAAAGCAATTATATAAATCTTGGGGCATAATTATAAATACATTTTTATGTATTTATACATGTCACAATGTATCAAAAATTTAGAACTACAGAAACATAGAATACTCATACATAAAATACTCACACCTAAAATTCTTAACATGGTGTCTATATGTTTTTCTAATATTTATGAAATATTTGTACTCAAAAGTACTCCAGGACAACAGGAGCACAAGATAAAAGGAGTGTCTTGTACATCATGATCTTGAGAATTACCCTGTTGGTATCATGACTTATAGGTTTGCCCCGTTTATACTAGTATTTGTTTTAACTCAATATATATTCCAGAACTATGAAGAGGGTTCAAGTGGAGGCCCTACTAATCCTTAGCATAGAGAAGAGTATTTTTCCTGTTGCCTAAGGTGAAATGATAAATTGAACCAAAAAGTAATATAACATTTGAATAATAAATATGGTACAACAAGGACTGTATATCAAGAAAGGTGAAAACTAAACTCCAGAACCAGATAAAATGCATTTTCCTTGCAATATATATATATATATATATATATATATATTTAAGTGTGGCCTTTTCCTTAGAATAACACAAGTCTTTATAGTGGAATCAACAAGAATAAGAATATGACAGCAGAGTGATAATAGACCTACAGAGCTATGTCTTAATAACTATATTAAGACTCAATAAGACACATATGCTCCAGAATTAGAAAACAGTGGCAATAGTTTTCAAGTTACAACACCTACAACAACAGAAAAATCTCATCTTTATTTTTGACTCTGATTTAAAGAATTCCCCTTGACTATGTAAAAGGTAGCATAGCAACATTTGCAATTAGAATTCTAATCTATCACTATGAGATGAAAGAAAATGTGAAAGCTTCTTGGTCAGAATCTCTCTTCAATACAATGACCATTTACAAGCATCAGGAGTGGTATAATTTATATGTTAGTGAAAGATTATTAGATGACCGTCAGTGCATAGTCATATTATGGGACTGAACAAACAGTTCTCAGAGCTATTCCATTTGATGTCATTTCATCTGTTCCTACAGAGGGGAATTTACAGTCACATTGCAGTGCAGTCATATTCCTTGTTTGCCTTGTCATTTTCTCCACACTGAGGAAAAATAGAGACCTAATTCTAGGTAGGTCTGTCCTGCATGTGAAGGAAACTTATGACACATGTAAATATAAGTCAAAGACTTCAGCTTTAATTAGTAGGAAAGTGATGGCAGTTTTAGGTTTTGCCACCCAGAACAGTAGTGAGTACTGTCGCATGTCACTGATACATTTTAACATTCTCCTACCTGACCCTTTTCAATTACTATGGCTGCAGTTTTCTTCAAACCAGCTGGGCAATCTTTGGGAGAGCTGGTGATAAAGAGGTGTATGTGATCATTAAATATCAGTCTTGACCCTACTATAATCTGTCACTTACGGTTGCCATAGCAGGGATCCTGTGCTGCTATGATTTCACTCTGGCCAAAGTTGCTAAATTAAAGCTAGCTCTGTTTTAAAATTGGGATAATATATAGAGATGTAACATAGATCTACCTTAGAACATTTCTAAATGTTCAGAGGCACACACAAAAGCAGTGGTGAGAGATCTAGAAAAGCTGAGGATCTGACCCAGGCATGCTTTTCTCTTTCATTCTTAAGACTCTAATATTTCCATATTTCTTATTGAGGAAAACATTTACAAATGGAGTTTAATTCAGATAGAAAATGAACAAGAACCTTTCAAATCAAAAAACACCGTTTCCAAGGACTCAGGATACCATACTTACCTATGAGTTTTCTAGGTGGTTGCTATCTCTTCTACTGAAGTTGCTGGGAGTCCAAAAGAAAATATGATTTTAATATTCATGAACTTATGATAGCCTTGCAATGTTTCTAGAATATCCCTACTCTTTTTTATTATTTTTTTTTTCTCCCCAAATATTGATTGAAAAATAGATTAAAAAAAAAATAAATGTTTAAATAAATACAGGCTCCAGTAATAAAGTCTGGAGTGATCATTTTCCAGGTACAGCTGATAAATGCTTCTATCCCCTTAGTGTGGTACCTTTTGATAGCTGGAAAATAGGAAGGATTTTTACATTTACCTTGTTTTGTAAGCATATATAGATGTGTCCTGGTTTCAGCTAGGATATAGTTCATTTTCTTCCTAGTAGTTAGTATGGTATTGTGTTTTGGACTTACAGTGAGAATTATGTTAATAACATGTGGATATTTTAGTTGTTGCTGAGCAGCGCTTACACACAGTCAGGACAGCTGACCCAAACTAGCCAAAGGGATATTCCATACCATATGACAGCATGCTGAACAAGAAAATGGTGGTGGAGGATGCTTGGCTGGGGGGGTGTTGCTGTTCAGGGTCAGTCAGGTGTATAATTGAATTATACATCACTTCGCATAGTTTTTCATAATAGTTATTGTTATTATTAACAATAGTATCCCTTCCTTTTTCTGTCTTATTAAACTGTCTTTATCTCAACCAGTAAGTCATAACTTTTTTTTTTTTTTTTTTTTTTTTTTTTTTTTAGTTCTCTCTTTCATTGAACTGCAGGGGTTGGGAAGGGAGTGTATGGCTGTGTGGTGGTTTAACTGAGCTGCCACCAAAATGAGAAATGAGGTGGGACATTGAAAGCTTACATAGGTATAAGTCATGTTCCACTTTTCTAAGTAAAAATAAAATCAAAACTACCATTTTCTCAATCAAAACAATGTAGTAAAAAAAATGATAAGGAATAAACAAAGTTATCAATTTGTCTGTGACTTGATTGATCAACCACTATAAAAAGCTAAAGCTTAAATGGTATTCTCTGCAGATAATCATTTATGTAATAGCCAGCAACAAACATTGAAGAATTGTTAAGGTGCATGTATCACACATGTTTAAGGAATAAATTGTGTGAAAATCTCTCAGCCTAATTGCAGTATTCATAATCTATGCTATATGCACAATGATTAAATTTATTCTAAACTAAGGTAAGGCAGAATATTTGAGCAACATGCTATGTGACTTATGTTCATGTGATAAAGTGAATCGGACTAATTTTGTTAGGATTTCCTCACTGTGGTGACATTACTTAGACTTTTGATTAACTATGGTTTTATGTATCAAAATAGTTGGAAGTCTGTAAATAGAAATAGAAATAAAATAAGATAGAATATGCTTCCAATTATCTTGTGCCTGAGCACTTTATTTAAGTCCTTAGTGTTAGATTCTGCTGAATAAATTCAGACACTGGTAGTTGGTAAGAGCACTTACAGACAACAGAGGGAATCCATGAGAAATGTATGTACAGATGTGCTCTCCAGATCCACTTTACTTAGACCTATTCAGTAGTGGTGGTGATCTTTTTATTATTTTATTTTATTTTATTTTATTTTATTTTATTTTATTTTATTTTATTTTATTTTATTTTATTTTATTTTATTTTATTTTATTTTATACAGGCTAGACAATCTCTTTAGGAGAATCAGGGTATGATTCTGTTAACTAAACACTTAGTGCCATTTAAAATTCCCTAGAACATCTAAGACATCTGCATCGAGCTGAAACATATGACATTGGATGTACAGGAGAGCAAACTCTGGAGCAGCTTACAGAGGCCAGGTGACATACTCCTCAAAGAATGACAGACACAGGATTCCTCAGTTCAAGCAAGAGTCCTTTCCCAGGTGATTAGGTTATGAGTCCCTTCTCAGATGTGGAATCTCTGTTTTCTGTATATCTGAAATAAGAGTATTAATTTCCTTCCCTTCAAAACTGTTTTACTGTACATCAAAGTACATAATATGTACATCCAGGTACACAATAAATGTGGGATCATCTGGAACACAAGCAATAGGAGAGTACTACACTGGTGTGCATGGAGGAGACACTGGAATACAGGTATGTGTCCCTGACCTCATTTTATTTATAAATATCAATGAGTTTAAAGGATTCCACAAGCAAGATAGATTAAAGAAAACTGCATGTTTACTTTGGCTTTGGAATTAACAGAAATGTCATTCATCCTTTAAAAAGTTATGCTCATGAAATACTTATATGTTCTGTTAAATCTGGGTAGTAGAAGTTAATAAACACGTATCTTGCACATAATCCAATTAATTTATAGTTCTCAGGTTCAGTATATAACAATTGTATCCAGTGCCTACAGGTCAACCATGTCATTAAATTGTTATTGAAGAATACAAGGAGGAAAACATACTATGGAAGTTTCTAACAGTTTGAATAATTTTCAGCTTATTTATTATCAACAGAGTAAAAATATAGATGTTCTACAATGGTCAAAAATATAAAATATTGTAAATCTCTGTCATATAACTTATTCTTTTCTTTGGTGCAAGTAAATTTTGTCCATACTTTACTGGCTGATCATCTCTTACTTATATTTACTCTGTTTAATGATCTTCAGTGGAACAGTTTGCACACAAAGATGAATTCTTACTCTGGCTAAAACTTGACAAATTCATTTGGGAAGGTTTTGATAGAGCTAGTCATAGAATAAGCAGTATTTTTGGAAAGAAGCAGGATTTACAGTAGTCACTAAAGTCATAGGTCTAGAGAGATTAATTAAAATCCTCTACTGGAAAGTTTAAAGTTCTTGTTCTTGTTAGCACAACATCTGATCTTTGTCTTGGACTTATTAGACTAATGAGTGTTTTTTTTTTTATTATTTTTTTTTGTTTGTTTTTAGCATGTTTACTCTCTTCTTGCAAAGCGGTAAAAAATTGTTTGATTAGAAGTCATTTTTCATGATGAATTTAATCCAGTAATTTAAGCAAGTTAAGGTTTAACACTATCTAGCCACTGTACTACATGTTTATGCTGTGTCTTTTATTGCAAAGTTTTTTTTTTTTTTTTTTTTGTTTTTTTTTTTGTATTAAATAGCAGTAAGCTGTTCATTTACAATCTGTAGATACAATTGTGCTACTCTGCCACAGTGTTTTATGAATAACAGTTTGGAAGAATCCAGCACATTTTAGTCAGTTTCAATTAATTGCAAATAGTAGGGAAGCTGTTGTTTTTTTTTTTTTTTCTTTTTTTTTTATTTCTTTTGGGTCATATGACACACTTGGGTCAGTTTTCAAGCAAAGGATTCTTTTAATTAGTGTTACTCTAGAATCTGGTGCTTCGGATCAGAATTAAAGAAGCCTGGTTCCCTCTGGTAACTATATTTTTCAGTGTCCAAGATGTTGAGAGATCAATTGAAAGTATTTGGGCCAAATTTCAAGTAAATCCAACAACACAAACTTTTCTGTATCAAGATGAATAAATCTGTGTAAAAAAAAGAAAAAAATAATAAAGAAAAATTGGCCAGCCAGCCATTTTTACTAAATTTGTAGATATTTGATAACCTTGAAACCTCTGCTTTTCTGCAAAGGATTTGCTTAAAGAAAATAATATTTCAAAATTATTCAGGACAGACACATAGACTGACACAGACACAAACACACAGGAAACTATGTAACTACTCTTGTTACAGTGTATTTTACTTCTTTTGAATCCTGAACAGAAATCCTGACAGAAAATGCGTATCAAGCACCTGCAGAGGAAAGATGAACAAAAACATTGATTTGAGATAAAACACCAGCAGGAAAAAAGAGATTGCTAGTTATTACTCGGGAAGCACCTCTCTGTCAAATTTGGATAGTTCATTTAATGACAAAGGATGATCAATCATACTATTGTGGTAGTGGTTTTTTGTTTGTTTGTTTGTTTGTTTGCTTGCTTTTTCCAGACTATCCAGCTCTACCTGTTACACAGATGATAATGTGTGGCTGAGTATATTTCTGCCTCAATGACATAACAGCTTATTTTGGCTTCCTGCCCTTATTGTACAAAGAGAAGAGAAATCTGTGTCCACAAAATATCTGTTATGTCAATGAAGAAAAAGTTTTACAATTGAGTATAGCAGTTTCTCCCCTTCCCCTCCCCCTGTCTTTCAGAGGTTAAAGAAGGCAAAAAGATTTTGATGAGTTGTTGCTCAATACCATCACTATTCTGGTCAGGTCAACATTCAACCTTCATTAAAGCATACTGTTTTCAAAGCATGGATCTTTTGCCATTTTCATTTTTTATTTTGAACTGCACAGGAAAGCTTAGCAGAGAACAAATAACCTGCCTTTGAAGTGCTGTTTTTGGTGATGTTCCTGAATTGGTACGGTATAAGTTGGCAATGGTCTGTTAGATCATCAGGTCATCCTTTTGAATCACCAGTGTATTTCTCTGAAATAAAGGATCTACTTTATTCTGAAACTTTAAGTTCACTTTGAAGACACTACTCTGAGAGCATATTGGTTAGGAAGCCTCATCTGAGAGCAACAATTATTATGAGTCTGTTCATATTCCTAGTGGAAGGAATCCATCTAGTTAAAATAGCAAGAAATTTTTTCCTATTCTGTTTAATAAGATGAGGGGGCCACTGAAACAGTAAAGTTCATCTACACAAAGGAGTGAGGAGTGAGGAGTAATTTCAAAGAAGTTGAAGTGCTCATCAACTTGTTAACATGACCTACAACATGGTCCACAGGGAAATATAAAAGCACTTTACACTGATTTTCACCCAGCAGGGACATATCCTCTGACCAAAAACTTTGGTCTAAGTTTGAAGAGTCCCTACGCAGAAAGCTTGTGACTTCAGCTGATAGCTAGGCATAGATTTCTGTATTACGGTATCTTCTAGCATTCACAATCTAATACAAAATTCCGAGATGCGTTTGATAAGCACAAACAATAATGAAAAATGCTTTTCAACTTCCTTTTCTTTCTGATGGTTCTCTTTCTCTTTTGTTATCTCTTTCCCTAGTATTTACAGTGTTTGGTTTCTTGGCTATTTTAGTAACATCTATGCAACATTGATAAAAACAAAAAAGTCCAGGTGGATGTAGCGGTTCCTTTGAAAAATTCTGTGTTATGAACTAAATTCTGTTTAGGGCACCAGTAAGTAATATTATTTATTCCCAGATTTCTGGGCCATTTCAGTGCTTCCACTCTATTTTTATAATTTTTGGAGTCCTGGAGTAGAGGGCACAGATGACTGTGCTTTGCTATAGCACATTTAGTTGAAATAAGTTTTGTTGAATCTCTGGATTTTTTCAATTTCTTCTGGAAATCTGAATGTTGTAAATAAAATATTTTGTCCCCAGCTATTCTATTCAAAGTATTTGCAAATATTGATTACAAGTATTTCTTAACCTAGCTTGTATTTGTCCAGTTAAAAGAATTAACCAATATGTCCCCACCCTTACAATACCCTTTATTTAAACATTTAGTTTAAAGGTTTGTCTTGTTACTAAGAGTCTGAACTACCATAGGAACAAAAGTATATGGGAGCCATTTCTACTCTTGAGTGATAACAACTGCATATTTATTTATATAACAAATATAGGGCCCCTGTGATCTCTTCTGCAGAGGCTGGGGTTCTGTACAAGTCTGTTAAATTGTGAGAATTAACTGGTTTTCTGAAGTGATTATTAAACGAGTAGCAACAGCACATTCTTATCAGCAGAAAAAGAAAGACATACAAAAAAAATAGGGGTGACAACTGAATATACTAATATTGAAGGTTTACATTAGGTGATGAGGTAAAAAGGTTCAGATAACATTATCATAACTCTGGAAAGAACATCAGCTTTTATTTCAACATTGTGTACACAAAGTATGACCTGTGATGTCTTAAAGAGAGAGGTTCATCTGCTAATAACAGTTTTTACGTCATACAAATCTTACATTTTATGGCTCTTGCTCTCATTCTGTGTTTTTCCATTCACAGTTTAAAAAAGTGTACTCAAGTTTAAACACATAAATGATTTAGAGAAAAAGATATTCCAGTAAATTAGTGAAGCCTACTGACTTAAAGCTAATTTTCTGTAGTATACAATTTCCATGATGGCATCTAATTGTTTCTTTAATGACCTTAGAGTTTTTGCCTTAACAATCTTGCTTCGGAGGCTTGCTCTGCACTTTATTTTTTCCACACAATTATAATTTGACATCTGTTTAAACCTTATTTTTCTTTATATTGCATTTAACATCTTCAGTAGTCATATTAGGTAGAAAAAAGCATAATAACTAAGGAGTACACAATTCCCAATTCTTGCAAAGAGCATTAATAATATTCCATTCATTTGCATTATCCAGTCTAAAAAGAAGCAAAGATTCATGGTGTCTTTATTTGGAGCTTATCCCACATGCTTGGATTAATTTTTATTATTATTTTCCTCCCCACAGAGTAAATTATATACAATAATTGTATTTCAATTAACAAGAAAAAAATAGCAAAATGAAAATAACAATTAAAACAAACGTAAGAATTCATTTATCCTCCCTCCCCCCAAGAAGAAATTCTATACAACCCAGGTACTCCATGAACTTCTGCATTTGTTGTATGCTGAAGAGTATGGGAGGATAGTTCTTGTAGTTCACTTGTGTTCAACTTCTGTTAATACCCTGATAGATAGATCTATGTCTATCTATTTAAACAGAGAGTACATTACTACTGTCAACCTTCAACTTCAATTTACAGAAGCCAGTCCTTTCTTGGTACATTCACATTAAAGGTGTAACATGCCAGAGCTTTTTGTATTTACCAGTGATTCACAGACTTGGAGTAATATAACCTTGTATAACTTGTGCACTTTGTTGGGATCACCAGATTTGGCTTAAACTATCACAGTTAGAAAAAAAATAAATTGTGGTCTCTGAAGCTAAGATATTAAAAAATTAGATGTTGTATCAATATACATTAACATTACACCTTCTTTCTGTTTCCTTTTGCCAGGCTGAGAGATACCTAGACATTCTAGAGACATACCAAGAATAACAATGTTGTCTGAATGTCCCAAGGATAGTCGAAGCTTTGGAAAGCTACCATAACTCACCTGGAGGAGAAGAAAGGGACAATCAACAAGTGGGAAAGCACATCTTCCCAAATACTTAAAATACAAATACATCTTCACAAACACAACCTCAGAAACTCAAGTGCATGCAGGTAAGGCTGACTTTGAAGAATGTTTTTATTTATTTACTTTTAATAATTATTATTTTTTAGGGCTGGGAAGGAAGCTTAGAATCCATGTAAGTAACTTCACTGAAAACAGACAAGGTGAAGGAAGTACTCAAACTCCCCAAACTCCACAACATGAAACCTGCGGAAATGTTTTCCAGGAATTGTCATAGTCTAAAAGCTTTAAATTGGTTCAATCCCCAAAAGTTAATTAGCGGAAACTCAGGTTGCATCACTGAATTTGTAGTAGGATAGACTTGCACCATTGCAGAGCCTCAGTCACGGATTAAATTGGCATTGCCTCTAACTCTATAGAAGAACGAAGTAGAAAAGCATACCTTCCTACTTTGTCAGCTACTTGCAGACCTAGAGACAAAAAAGTTGTTAATTAAAAAATAATGTCATTTTAAGGCATTTCACCAAACATATAATATTTGGTAGTAACCAGACAACAAATGAAAGGGAAGAGGAAAGAGTAGAAGGAATTTGCATAGCCCTAACAGGGCTGGGGACCACGGCATCCTCCCACTCTCCTTGCCACTCATAACTATCCTGCCTCATGACAGATCTCTGGGTGACACTCTTTAGGATTTGTTTAACCCTAGACAAAGTCTCAGGCACATTCTAGAGACATACCGAGAAGAACGATCTTGTCTGAATGTCCCAAGGATAGCCGAAGCTTTGGAAAGCTACCATAACTCACCTGGAGGAGAAGAAAGGGACAATCAACAAGTGAGAAAATATATCTTCCCCTGACCCTAACTCAGAAACTATTAACAATGACACCTTTCACACTTTTTCCTCAGGGTGCCCATCTATGGAGGGGTCAGCAGTAGATAGCCAACAATTAATTTCTTTCTTTCAAGTTATCTCCTTGAAACTGTAACTTCTAGTAATTTAAAGGCTTTTCACTTGTGTATTGCAAAAATAGCATTTCTTTTACGAACAGCACATTCTCACAACTAACACTTTGCAAAAGTAATGAGAACACCACAGTACCTATCCAAATCTCTTTCTTCTTACCACAAAGCAAGGTCTGAATTCACAGGAAGGCACATTTTCCATACAGCCTGTTGTTCAATTATCACAAATACTTAAAGACATTCTTCAAAGTCAGCCTTACCTGCATTCACTTGAGATTCTGAGGTTGGTTTTTTATTTATTTATTTTTAATAATTATTAATTTTTAGGGCTGGGAAGGAAGCTTAGAATCCATGTAAGTAACTTCACTGAAAACAGACAAGGTGAAGGAAGTACTCAAACTCCACAACATGAAACAACTGTAGAACCCAGGAACACTTACCTGCCAGCTTCTGAACTCGCGTCACTGTCAAACTACTTCCCAGTGAAGTAGCACCACCAGGGTTTTACTGTACCAAGAAGGCACCACCAACATAACTAGCTAGCTCATAGAGTCTCTAAAACTATTTCACAGAGATGGTAGAAAACATGAAGAAAAAGCAGCCTATTGGGGAACCATTTCACCATAACAGTAGAAAAACACCCTAGGCAACCTGAGCCTTAAACTCCTCTGGGGAGGCAATCCCTCCCATAATGCCTCATGCTTCCTATATAGCAAAGGTCAAATGATCCCCACCTGGCAGATTTCAATTCACAAGGGTGGAGCTAAGAGACCTCGTGGAATAGGCTCATCTACCTGGCTTCAATGTTTTAAGGTCTATTGCTCTTTATCACTAAGAGAAATAACCTGACAAGGGGCTTAGTGGTTAGAGTTGACCTAATAAATTAACAACAAAAGGTGCATAAGGGTCATATTTCTGTTAGTCATTCTGTGAGGAAAATTAGTACAGAGTCTGTTAAAATAAGATAAATAAACATAAATAAAAGAAAAAAGAAAATGACCTTAAAGGCAAAATTGCTGTCATAGATTTTCATCTGTCTAGTCACGACAGATAAAGAATATAACAATCAGAATGACTTTTCTTGACATCAGTGTTATTTAAATTTGCTTTTCTGAGGTCTCTTCTTTCTGCAGGACACTTCACAATCTAGCGCCATGACCTCTGACTACAGTATATACTTTGGCTGCATGTAAACTATCACGTATAAATTCCAGGATCTGGATCCTCACTCCCTCTTCAGGTCAAGGACTGGGCTGAAAGTTTTTGCTTTAATTTAGTTTCATGACTACATTGCCGTTGTTGTGGTTTCCACCGGCCGGCAGCTAAGCACCACATAGCCGTTCACTCACCCTCCCCCCTCCCAATCTGGGGTGTGGGAGAAAAATAGGAATATGAAGACTGTCAAGACAGAGACAGTTTATTAAGACAGGGAAAAAATAAAAATAATAAAAAAAATAATAGTACTACTATTACTAATGTGTACGGAATAAGTGATGCATAATGCAATTGCTCACCACCCGCTGACTGATGCCCAGCTTATCGCCGAGCAGATGGCCCCCCCATCCCAGCTAGCCACCCCTATCTATTGTTTAGCATGACGTCAGAGGGTATGGAATAACTCTTTGGCCAGTTTGGGTCACCTGTCCTGGGTCTGTCCCCTCCCAGCTCCTGCTGCACCCCTAGCCTGCCCACTGGCAGGACAGATCGAGAAGTTGAAAAGTCCTTGGCTTAGTGTAAGCACTGCTCTGCAACAATTAAAACATCAGTGTGTTATCAACATTCTTCTCATCCTAAATACAAAACATAGCACCCTACCAGCTCCTGGGAGGAAAATTAACCCTATCCTAGCTGAAACCAGGACAGCTGTTTTCTGGCAGGTCACAGGAAGAAGATTGGCTTGGGGGAGCTTCTGTACACATGGCTTTTAGGCTGAAGCCAAAGTGCTCCTCTAGATCTGGAAGTTTGAAGATGGTTGAATGGTTAGAAAGCTGCCTGGCAGAGAAGGACCTGGGAGTTTTGGTTGATAGTCAGCTGAATATGAGCCAGCAGTGTGCTCAGGTGGCCAAGAAGGCCAACAACATCCTGGCTTGCATAAGAAACAGTGTGGCCAGCAGGGCTAGGGAAGTGATTGTCCCCCTGTACTCAGCTCTGGTGAGGCTGCACCTTGAGTAGTGTATTCAGTTTTGGGCCCCTTGCTACAAGAAGGGCATTGAGGTGCTCGAGGGAGTCCAGAGAAGGGTGACAAAGCTGGTAAGGAGTCTGGAGAACAAGATTTACAAGGAGTGGCTGAGGGAGCTGGGATTGTTCAGCCTGGAAAAGAGTATGCTCAGGGGCGACCTTATCGCACTCTACTTAAAGGAGGTTGTAACGAGGTGGGGGTTGGTCTGTTCTCCCATGTGCCTGGTGACAGGATGAGGGGAAATGGGCTAAAGTTGTGCTGGGGAGGTTTAGGTTGGATATTAGGAAGAACTTGGATATTAGGAACAACTCAAGTGTCTTCTGGACAGTGTTTCTTCTGGGTAGGATAATTTCATTTCCCTTTTGAAGACTTACAAGGATGTAGTAACAAAAGCAAAGGCATAAAACGGTACCTGAGGCATAGGCTACTTTTCAGCCTGCAGCAGACTACAGGTATGATATCATTTCAGACAACTATGATCTACATAATGTGAAGTGTTCTGGCATGCTTACAATCTGTTGAGATAAGGATATTTTAATTAAAGGGAAAAGGAAGAGAAAAATCAAGCAAAGGCTGTGTGATGAACAGATACACAACACACTGGGTAATAAACTGGCTGAGCAGCAGAGCTCAAAATGTTGTAGTGAATGGGGCTACCTCTGGCTGGTGGCAGTGTTCTTCAAGGCTTAATTCTAGGGCCAGTTCTGTCCAACGTTTTAATGAATGATCTGGATGCAGGAATTGAATTAATCCTTAGCAAGTTCACTGAGTATACTGAACTGGAAGGTGCTGTTGTCTTTATGGAAGATCAAGGAGCCTCGCAGAGGAATGTACACATATTGGAGAATTGGGCAATCATCAATGGCACCAAAATCAACAAATGGAAATATCGTTTACTTCACCAGGGATGGAGTAATTGTAGACATGGATACAGACTGGGACATGAATGGCTGGAGGGCAGTCTGGGAGTGTTAGTCAACAGTAAGCTCAACATGAACCAGATGTGTCCCCTTTCAGCCAAGAGGTCAAAGCACATTTTGGGGTGCATTAAACAAAGCATAGCCAAACAGTCAACAAAAGTATTTTTTCCACTATATTAACATTACTGCAGCCTCACTTTGACTATTGCATGCAGATTTTGACTCCACAATATAAAAATAATATTAAGATATTTGAAAGAATATAGAGGACAGCAACAAGCATTGTTCTCTACAGCTTCCTGAGGAGTGGAAATGGAAAGGGAGGTATTGATCCCTGGTAAACTATGATAGGATGTGCAGGAATGGGGCAAAGCTGTGCCAGAGGAGGTTTAGACTAGATATTAAGAAATATTTCTTCACCACAAGGATGGTCAAGTACTGGAACAGGTTTCCTAGCAAACTGGTTGATGCTCCATGCCAGTCACTGTTCAAAACAGTACCTCAGCTGGTTCGTATCCAGCAATGACATGATAACAGAGAATAATTGTTTGCTAACAACTGTTGTCCTCCTTCATGGACAGGGTTTAAGTCTAACCCTATATCTACTGATAATATTTACAAGATAGTAGTCACACTTGTTTATTTAGGTAGCGGTTGGAGACTGTTCTGCTGGAGGTATGTGAATATATAACCAGGATAATCTTAAGAGGCTCACCTGATCTTGTATTTGTTCCTGTTATTTTCTTGATTAGTCTTCTTCATTAACCTAGACCTCAAGGCTGATATTTTTAATTTGTATCCTCCATGCTGAGGCTACTGTATCACTATTATAACAGACTATCAGAATCTAAGCTAAAAACAATTTATTTTTATTATTTTAATTCCTTTATGTTGGTTTAATTGAATTTGTGCTTTGAGCTTAGAACAAGTTAAAATGTTTATATTGATATTGATTTCATATTGGAAGTCTAAAAAGTATGTAGTTCTGAGAGCTTCCCACCCTTCAGAAGTCCTTAGGCCACACTGAAAATCATTTTCTCTTCTGTTGTTTATTTTAAACTGAAAGTAATTCATTAGAGGCTATATGTTAATTCTTTAGTTCCTCTAGTAAGGAAAGGGACAGGGACAGGGACAGGGACAAGGACAGGGAAAGGGAAAGGGAAAAAGAAAGGGAAAGGGAAAAGGAAAGGGAAAGACTTCATAAAAGACTTCTATATTACAGGAACACTAAGTACCCTGCTACCAAAGAGACTTAAAAAATGGAGATCAGAACAGATATAGCCATTTTGGGGAGCTAATGGTACCCAGTGACTATATTAAGATATTTAAATGTGTCCTCTTTAATGTATTATTCATTAAATATGTCACTAAAATATCTTTTGGACTGCAATAACAATTCAATAATGTTCCTTGGAAGGCTACGACATTTCCTCTGAAAGAAAAACAAAAAGTCAGACACAATGGACAAGGCTGAATCATAGCTAAAAGAAAAGAATGCAAATGTGTGAAGGATATATATTATCTGCCTTAACACGTGAGGATATATAAAAATGCATCATCACATTCCTCATTGAATATTTCACCTCAGGACATTAAGAAAGCTTCCATTTGAATTGACAAAAACCTGCAGGATTGAGGATTGGAGAAAACCTGCAAAAAGCAGGAAGTAACTTTAGTGTTTCTCACTTTACACAAAAGTTGTTGCACTACAAGATTTACATCTGTTTCCTTTGGATTCCACTTTTCTGCTCAGTATCATTTATAAATCTTAGATACATATTTTTTTTTTTTTTTAAATCAGTAGGAGAGTATCCAAAACCACAGTCCTATTAATTTAACAACAGACTTATTTAGAATTTTGATTTCAGATCCACCATTCTATTCTATTATACAGTAACAATTTAGATTTTTGTCTAATCTGTTCAGTTTAGTTATATGTGGAATTTAATGTAAGAATATGACTTATTTATCCTTGGTTGATATAGGTTTATTCATATAAATTAAAGGTTATTTATGGTCACTTATATCTTTAATATAAAGAGATTCTTGCAACTACTCTGCCTTAAAAGACCTAGCAACCACATGATATATATCCAAGAATGAAACTTACATAGTCTGCTAGCTGCAGAATGAGAGGATAAGCAGTAATTGAAAATAGCAGACATAAAACACCACCAACACAGAATGGAAATGTTCCTCTTTGAATAACTGTAACTGCAAACACAAATTGCAGGCAAAAGAGAATACCTAGAAATGTGAAATAACTGTTCCTCACCAAATATGAATTTTCACAGGTTCATTAACTTCAATGGCGACAGACAAATTTACAGCAGTGAAACTCTAGTGCATTTTATTGTTTAGATTATTTTATGAACATATCTTATGTACACCAAGGATGATTGTCGTGGACCTTGGTTCAGCTCTGACACCGTAGAACAAGGGATTGTTCCTGGGCAATTACAATGCATTACAGTAAGGAAAGATGAGTGGCAGTAGGATGGGTGCAGAAGAGGGGAATTGCACCCTTGTCAACTGTTTTGCATTCCCATGTCATATGCATCTCTACAGCATTGGTGGGGTAGAACAATGTATAAGCAGAAGCAGGAACAGTGAATAGTTCTTCTTGTAAAGAAAATCATCTGCAAGGCCTCTGAGAATCTAAGACATGAAAATGCAGCCTTTATCTACTTGTTATCACATAACTTTGACTGATGGGTTAAAAAAGCAGTTTAAAATCTTGGGGTACTATTCTGCATAGTTTGTCATGTTGTATCATATAAGGTCAATTTTCTCATAATTTATTAATTTTAATTCATAATTTAAAGAAGAAAGTAGTAAAACACATCTCTAGCTGAAGTTGTGAAAAATCAGTATTCTCCAGTAATCCGAGGTTGTATCTGTTGTGTATATATATATAAACCAAAAAGCCAGCTTTTTTTTTTTTTTTTTTTTTTTTTTTTTTTTTTTTTTCCATAGAATGTTGGAAGACAAATGAAACAAATGAAGAGCCCAGAAATAGATTCCTGGCAATCCAGGATTCATGTGACAAACTCAACTACGTATCAGTTCTACAGCCCCTGACAATGTATTTTTAGTTGATTGTGTGGTGCAAGATGGGCAAGCACAATGAAGCAGAACTGGTAGAAATATTTAGAAATATCTTTGAGAAGTTGTGAGTGGCAATATAGAAAACAGTTAAAGGTACAAAAAAGACACTTAATGAGCTCCTGTTCCCATCTTTTCATTACACAAATACAAAAGAATAAACAGTGAAATCAAATTATGGAAAAGTAAAATACATAGCAAGAGTAAATGAAACCATTAGTAAAGCAGTCTGGTGCTTAAAATTGCAGCTATGTTTCAATATAAGTTGCAAAAGGAACTCAGTGGTAAATCCCCACTAGTTTTGTTTACACAGTTCTGAAAGTATGACCTCTGAAAAACAGCTTTATATGTTGTGTATTATGCTGCTTATTTGACTCTAATCCAAGCTGCAGATCCTGTCCTCTGATCATCTTTGTGGTCCTCTTCTGGACTCCAACATATACATGTCCTTCTTATGCGGTAGGCCCTAGAGCTGAACACAGTACTCTAGGTGATGTATTATGTACTATGTATATGTATTGTGGCTGAGCAAGGAGCTGCAGCTTAAACTGAGGGAAAAGAGGGAAATGTACAGGAAGTGGAAGTAGGGTTCTGTAGCCTGGGAAGAATACAGGGGTGTCATCCATATGTGTAGAGATGGGATCAGGAAAGCCAAAGCACAGATGGAACTGAATTTAGCAAGGGATGTGAAGAATAACAAGAAGGGGTTCTACAGATACATAGGCAGGAGGAGACAGGCCAAGGAGAGTGTTCCCCCTCTGATAAAAGAGAATGGAGAACTGTCTTCCTCAGACATGGAAAAAGCTGAAGTACTCAATAAGTGCTTTGCCTTAGTCTTCACTGGTGGTCAAGTTTCCTATGTCTGTCAGGACCCTCAACCTCGAGGAGAGGGTGAGAGGAGTGGATTCCATCTCACTGACAGTGGAACAAGTCCGGGACTGCCTAGTGAAATTGGATGTGTATAAGTCCATGGGGCCAGATGGTACACATTCCAGGGTGCTGACAGAGATGGCTGATGTGGTTGCCAAGCCACTCTCCATCACATTTGAAAAATTATGCCTGTTGGATGAAGTCCTCGGTGACTGGAAAAAGGGAAACATTACTCCCATTTTTAAGAAAAGGAGAAAGGAAGACCTGGGGCCTCGCCTCTGTGCCTGGGAAGATCTTCCTGGAAGACATGTTAAGGCATGTACAATA
This sequence comes from Aythya fuligula, assembly GCF_009819795.1. NCBI lineage: Eukaryota > Metazoa > Chordata > Aves > Anseriformes > Anatidae > Aythya > Aythya fuligula. Next base: position 25,488,164 of record NC_045559.1, on the reverse strand, counting down.
TAAAGAGGTAATCAGAGACAGCCAGCATGGCATCACCAAAAGTAGATCTTGCCTAACCAACCTGGTGACCTTCTATGACGGAGTGATGTCATTGGTGGACAAGGGAAGGGCAATGGATATCATCAACCAGTACTTGAGCAAAGCCTTTGATATGATCCGTCACCACATTCTTCTCTCTGAATTGGAGATTTAAAAGATGGACTGCTAGGTGGATAAAGAATTGGTTGATTGGTTGCAGCCAAAGGGTTGTGGTAAATGGTTCTATGTCTGGGTGGAGGCTGGTCACAAGTGGTGTCCCTCAGGGACTGGTGCTCTTCAACATCAATGATGTAGATGATGGAATCGAGTGCACCCTCAGTAAGTTTGCAGCTGACACCAAGGCTGAGCAGTGCAGTTGATACAATAGAGGGAAAGGATGCCATCCAGAGGGACCTGGACAGGCTTGAGAAGTGGGCCGATGTGAGCCTAATGAGGTTGAACAAGGCCAAGTGCAAGGTGTTGCACTTGGGCTGGGGTGATCATAGGTATTTATATGGACTGGGTGAAGAAGAACTTGAGAACAGCTCTGCAGAGAAGGACTTGGGGGTCCTACTGGACAAGAATCTGGACATGAGATGGCAGTGTGCACTTGCAGCCTGGAAGGCCAACTATGTCCTTGGCTGCATTAAAAAAGGGGAGGCTATCAGGGAAAGGGAGGTGATTGTCCCCCTCTACTCTGCTCTTGTGAGACCCCACTTGGAATACTGCATGTAGGCTTGGAGCCCTCAGCACAAGAAGGATGTAGAGCTCTTGGAATGAGTCCAGAGGAGGGCCACTAAGATGATCAGAAGGCTGGAGCATCTCTCCTATGCAGGGAACTAGGCTTGTTAATGTGGAGAAGAGAAAGCTTGGGGGAGTGTACTGGGTCTGGCTGGAATGTTAACTTTCCCGGCAGCAGCCCATTCAGTGCCGTATTCTGTACTTGTAGCTGGAACAGCAGTGTTATCACACCAGTGTTGTGTCTACTGCTGAGCAGCAGTGGCACAGCATTGGGCCTTTCTCTAACCCTCCTAGGGGGTGGGCAAAAAGTGAGGAGAGAAACATCACTAGGGCAGCTGACCTAAACCAATCAAAGGGATATTCCATACCATGTGGTGTCACACTCAGCAATAAAAGGTGGAAACAGGAAGAAGAGGGGAGGGGTGGGCTCTCGTTGAGAAGACGTCGGTCCTCCTCTCGAACACCGGCTGCGTGCGTTGAGGCCTTGCTTCAAGGACGTGGTCAATCATCACTCATTTGTGGGAAGTAGAGAGTAATTTCTTTCCTCTGCACTTCCATATAGCTTTCATTTATTTTGTTTGTTTGTTTTCCTCCCTTTTTCCCCTTTCCCTTTTATTTCCCCTTAGTTAAATTGTTTAGTTCATGGTAGTCTTTATTTAATTATTATAATTATTTCCCTTTAATTAAATTATCCTTATCTCAACCCGTGAGTTGTTCTTTGCTTTACTTCTCCCCCTCCTTATATAAAGGAGGGGGAGTGAGAGAGCGGTTGTGGGGTTTAGCTGCCCAGCACGGTAAAACCACCACAGGGAGACCTGATTGCCGCCTTCCAGAAGGGAGCATACATGTACATGTATAAACAGGAGGGGGAACACCTGATTACATGTGTTGATAGTGATAGGACAAGGGGAAATTATTTTAAACTAAGAGAGGGGAGATTTCGGTTAGATATTAAGAGGAAGTTTTTCCCCTCAGAGGGTGGTGAGGCACTGTAACATGTTGTCCAGAGAGGTTGTGGATGCCCCATCCCTGGAGTCATTCAAGGCTAAGCTGGATGCGGCTCTGGGCAGACTACTCTAGTGATTGGCAACCCTTCCCAGAGCAGGGGGGTTGAAACTAGATGATCTTTAAGGCTCTTTTCAACTCAGGTCATTCTATGATTCTATGATTATGAGTGGCGTAAAGGGGGAGGATCACTCCCTGCATCTCCTGGCCAAGGAATAGAATCATACATGTAGAATGCCTTGGGTTGGAAGGGATCTTAAAGTTCACTAATTCCAATTCCCCTGCTCTGGGCAGAGATGCCACCTGGTAGATCTGGTTTCCCACTGTCCAACCTGGCTTTGAACACTTCCAGGGATGAGGCATCCCCAACTTCTCTGGGCAACATGTTCCAGTTCCTTACCACCCTATGAGCGAAGAATTTCCTGCTAAAATCTAATCTAAATCATCCTTATTTAGCTTAAAAACATTCCCCCCTTGTCCTACTGCCATCTGACTGCATAAAAGGTCATTCTCCATCTTCTTTACAAGCCCCCTTTAAGTACTGGAAGACCACTAAAAATATCCCTGGAGCCTTCTCTTCTCCAGGCTGAACAGTCCCTGCTCTCTCAGCTTTGTTTCATGGGAGAGGTGTTCCTGCAGGAGTAGACTCCAGGACAGACATACAGCCTGTGAAGAGGAGCCTACAGTGGAGCAGATGGTCTAGTGGGAGATGTTGTCCAGGAAGGACCCATGTTGGAGCAGTTTGCGCCTGAAGGATGGACCCCATTGTATGGACCCATATTGCAGCAGTGCTTGAAGAGCTGCTGCCTGTGGGAAGCCCATGCAGGATCAGTATGGGAAGGATGGCATCCCATGGGAGGGACCCCACACTGGAAATGGGGCCAAGCGTGACCCTGAATGAGTGGTGGAGATGGAGTGTTATGGATGGACCACAGCCCCCACTCCCTGTTCCTCTGTGTCACTATGAGGAAAGAGGTAAATGAGGGGTGGTTGGGGGAAAGTGTTTTTAGTTTCTCACTGTTCTCCTCTGTTAGTAATAGGCAATAAATTATATTAATCTCCCAATACTGAGTTTGTTTTGCCTGTGATGGTAATTGGTGAGCGATCCCCTGTCCTTATCTCAATCTTTGAGCCCTTCCTTTTTCATCATACTTTCTCCCCCTGTTCCTTTGAGGAATGGGAGTGAAAGAACAATTGTGGTTGCATTTAGATGCTCATTAGGGTAAAACCACCACAAGGTCAAATCACTGTACTTTGCCACATTTTCTCTTTCATTTTAAACCTGTCTCATTATCTTCACTTTCCCACATCATTTTATTTTTTTTTTTCCCCCACGAAGAAACAATATGTAAGAGTAAGGACTTCATATTAATTTTTAGAAGTGCTCAATATAGGTAGCACATGAGGGCAGACAGAATTCACTTTGGTTTAATGTAAGCCAATGCATATTTGCAAAAAATAGTCTGAATTTCTTGTGTACTCTCAAACGGTCAGATGCTCATTGATTCAGGACATCAGAATGCCCCTGAGAGCATGAAACACCTTAATTTTCTTGTCAGGAGTTAAGGGTTCTCTTTGTACTCAATCAACAATGATTTCAGTATTGAAATTTGATCTCTTTTAAGACAAATCTAAGTGACTGTTTAATAAACACATCTTCTCAGTGTATTGTAGCAAACAGGTTGTTTGGGTAAATTAAAATAATTGAAAAATGGCATATAAATACCATAATCCTGTTATGAGTATTAATGCTACGAGTTAGTCATTGAGTTGTGTATTCATGGGATCATTTTAAAAGATTTAATAATAGAAAGTGGAATTTCTGAGGAGGTTAATGAAAGCAGGAAATGATATGGTAGAATTTGCAGGAAACAGGGCATCTCAAAAAGCAAGTCCCTCAGTTTTGTTTTGATCAAGGCAGCAAAATAGTCAAACTGACCATTACCCAGGAGAGAGAAAATTCAAAACCACTACAGATGCATTGCTCTCTGCAGTCCTCAGGATCATTAGAGTGCTGCTGGAAGTGGGTCTGGAAAAGAAAAGGAAGAGTGTCTTTGTGCTGGGTATTCCAAAGATATGGGCAGTCTAGTAGAGTCTGGGAACAGATACTCCCAGTAGATCCCTTCTGAGCAGGAAGTAGACAGGAGCTGCCTTCTCTTGGTGCCACAACAATCAAGTTTACTTCCTGCCCCTTCTTTGTTCCTCAGTAATGCCAAGTATAGATTACTGAGACACATGTTGATATGTAAATATTGAATTTGGCCAGAAGTATGGCTTTTAACAATTGGCTTTTGTTTCTGAAGTATTTCAGCATAGAATGAAGCACTGATGGATTTCCTTTTGCCCTTTAAACACAGTTTTTTATCTATGTACTTTTCAACAGAATGCCCCTCTGTGGCTGAACATGTCAAATTAGATTTCATCATCTTCAGACATATACATTAACATTATAAAAAGATGTATTTTTACACATTTATTTCATAATTTATGGAAACAATATTATAGTTACCATATTAAAAGACATATCAAAAATTCAAGAATTTTTACCAGGACTTTGGTTGAATTTAGTTTCTTTAAATGTCTTTAAATGAGATCTGTTCCTAATGGAAATTCTTTCAGCAACTGTAAAATCTATAAAATAAATTTATTTAAGCTGCTTAAAAATTTATAACATGTTTATTAATATATTCAAGCATGAAAAGTCAATCTGAATCAATCTATTTCTATACGTGTATGTTTTGCATTTAAAAAATTCATGCAGTTCTCTCAGTAGTATTTGAATGGACAATTTGCCTAAAATGTTATAGTGGCTTCGTCCTCTATTCTATCCATTGACCTCTGTACGCTATGACTGAAATCTGGATTAGGCTGGAAGGAATTTCTGTGCAAGATTCAAAAGAGTTCTGTTAGCATGTGAAAAAAAAAATTGTTAGCAGAATTTTACTTCTTTAGTCATTGCAGTGTGGATAGTGTATTCAGATCCAGTTGCAATTACCATATCTAACCTCACACATGTTAATTGGTTTTATTATAAACTACCTTTCCCCTCCCAATAAATAAAATTCACAGTCATTAAGTTTCCTTCAGCGTAATTATATTTTTAAACTGTTCTAGTAATATATAAAGAACTCTAGTGTGTTACTTAAAGTAAGTGGTATTTTCAAAGCTCTATGTGGTCACCAGATATATGGAAGTTAGTAAGTACAAAATTATTGTTATTACTATCACACAGAAAGTGTAGCCAAGACTACAAATACAGTATGTATTTGTATACATACAAATTTGTATACATGTCAGAATATTTGTACAATTGGTGTCTGAAGTACCTGTAATTACATTTCAGGTTTATTTCATTCTACTATAAAAAACAAAGCCTATACTTTTCCTAAATCACGTCACTTGAAAACTGGCTTCCTTAACTGTATATAAATAATAATAATAAGAAGAAGAAGAAGAAGAAGAACTAAATTCTAATAAAAGAATGAGTAGTTTCTAGTAAGAGATGACACGGAAACTTGAAGCTGTGGTATTTCACTGTTTCTATTAGAAAAAGTTTGTGGAAAAACTCATTATTGTTTTCCTCATTAGTTACTCTACAAAACCTTCAGCACTCACTAAAGGAAGGGATGTATTTTTCCCAGAGACTTGCTACTGGTATCCAATCAATTCAAACCATGAGATCTCTGGATTTTTATAACAATCTTCACCTTAGACTGTCTGCAAGGAGATCTAGGACCAAGAACCATAGGATCATAAAATGGTCTGGGTTGGAAGAGACTTTAAAGATCATTTAATTCCATCTCCCTGCCATGGGCAGGGACACCTTCCACTAGACCAGGTTGCTCAAAGCCCCAGCCAAAATGGCCTTGAACACTTCCACAGATGGGGCATTCTCATCTTTTTCAGCCTGTTCCAGTGCCTCACCAGCCTCTGAGTAAAGAATTTCTTCCTAATATCTAATACAAATCTACCTTATTTTAGTTTTACTCCTTGTCCTATCACTACAGTCCCTTACAGAGAGTCCCTTCCCAGCTTTCCTGTAGGCCCCCTTTAGGTAGTGGAAGGCCTCTGTAAGGTCTCCCCAGAGCCTTCTCTCCTTCAGGCTGAACAACCCCAACTCTGTCAGCTTTTCTTCATAGGTGAGGTGCTCCAGCCCCTTGATCATGTTCCTGGCCTTCCTCTGGACTCATTCTAGTACACCTATGTCCTCCTTGTGCTGGGGGCCCCAGAACTGAATGCAGTACTCCAGGTGTGGGTCTCAGGAGAGCAGAGAGGGACAATCACCTCCCTCAACCTGCTGGCTACACTTTTGATGTAGCCCAGCATTTAGTGGGATTTCTGGGCTGCAGGCACACATTGCCAGCCCATGCTGGGCTTCTAATCAACCAACAACCCCAGGTCCTTTTCCTCAGGGCTGCTCTTAATCCTTTCTCTGCTCAGCCTGTATGTGTGTTTGGCATTGCCCTGGCCCAGATGTAAGACCTTGCATTTCACCTTGATGTGCTTCATGAGGTTCACGCAGGCTCACCTCTCAAGCCTGTCCACATCCCTCTGGATGGCATCCCTTTCCCCCAGTGTGTCAACTGCTCCACACATCTTGGTGTCATCTGCAAACTTTCTGAGGGTGCACTCAACTCTGTCCATGCTGCTGATAAAGACGTTAAACGGCAGCACTCCCAGCACCAACTCCAGAGGAACACCACTTGTCACTGATCTTCACTTAGACATCGAGCCTTTGACTACAACTCTTCAAGTGCAACCATCCAGCCAATTCCTTTCCTACTGGGTGGTCTATCCATCAAATCCCCATCTCTCCAATTTAGAGACAAGGATATCACAGGGGACAATGTGAAATACTTTGCATAAGTCCAGGTAGTTGATGTCACATGTTCTTCCCCTATCCACCAATCACCAAAAGTAATCATATCCTTATTTTACATGTGCCTTAGCATAGTTTCCAGGAAGATCTGCTCCATGACCTTGCCAGGCACAAAGGTGAAACTAACTGGCCTGTAGTTCCCCAGGTATTCTTTTTACCCTTTTTTAAAATGGGGGTTACTTTTCTGCTCTTCCAGTCAGTAGCAACTTCAGACTGCCATGACTTCTCAGATATGATGGATAGCAACTACATCTGCCAGTTCCCTCAGGACCTATGGATGTATCTCATCAGGTCACATTGACTTGTACAGCTTTTGGCTTCTTAGATCACAGTTGATCCAGAAGGATGTTGTGAGGGACAGTGTCAAAGGCCTTACTAAAATACAATAAGATTACATCCACTGCCTTCTCTTCACCCACTAAGTGTGTGACTTTATCAAAGGAAATCAAATTACTAAGGCCAGACTTTCCCTTCATAAGCCCATGTTGACTGTGCCTGATAACAGCTTTGTTCTAAGTGCTTCTCAATAGCACCCACGATAATCTTCTCCAAAACTTTTCCAGGGACAGAGATTAGACTAACAGGTCTAGCTTTAAATTTGAAATTCTATTTGTGTAGTGTGCTACAACACATGATTCAGCATCTGACCAAAACCAGAATTCAAAGATAATTCACAACTTGTTTTGAGTGCTTTTTCATAATTACATTGCTGCGAGTAGATGTGCTGAAACTACTGTGGCCATATTTACTTAAGCAGCAGTGACCATCATGTGTAATCACAGAGTGTGTACATACAGGTGGATCTGGTACAGTTGTAGATGCATACAAGCTAAATGTACATGTCTGAGCCAAATAATGTTCTCAATGGAGCAAAGTAGACATGGAGAAATTAATTAGTTTGACTGAATCACTGACTGAAAGCACCACTGACTGTAAGGGGTGGGGGCCTACATATATATTTTAAACTCAAGACACCTAATATTGAATGATAACTTAAATACATTCCCATTCACAGTGGATGAAAATGAAAGATAAAATATGCTTTATTAATCACACCAAATACAAGATAAATAAGCTAGAATGTCAGGTAAAGGATGGAAGTCTTAAGACAACCTGAAAATAATACAATGTCTGAAATCAACGTATTGCAGGAAATATTCATGCATAGAACATATAATATAGCTTTGTACTTAAGAAGTTCCATAGAACAGTATGAATGTCTGACTAGCAGGGCGTATAGAATCTATTTATAAATCTGTAGGCATAAGAATATAAATATTAGTTCTCTATCTCACCTCTAGGTCATTGGAAGGAACTTGAGTGTTCAGCTTGGAGGGAGATTTAAAGAGGGAGCTAAATTTAACAAAACAGGAAAAGATGACTGTGGTTGTATGCATAGATGGTGATGAAATGTTACAGTTGGGAAAAACAGGGTGGCACTATCTCAACATTTCAGATATTTTTAATTAGAAAACCAGTTTAGATCACATAACAGAAGGTAGTAATCTCAAATTCTGGTTAAATAAGATGAATAACTGTTTCAAGAGTAACTGTAATTGGCAGATCAGGTAATGCAGTATCAAAGCAAGTTTAACCATGAGACTCATTTGAACCATTTAAAATGTTAATTTTAAATTATAATTTTCTGTGTTCCAACTAATTAAACTAGAGAAGTAGGTTTTACTGTTTCTATAGAGTAAGTCTTCAACTTCAAGGCAGCCTAGCTGCATAATATACAAAACCCCACTTCCTCCTGAAAAGAAAGAGTTCAGATGACAGAATATGCAGTACCTGGTTACCTCCCACAAAGATCAAACATGCTAATACGTTAATCTGAGCATACTCTTAACTGGCAAATTCTCAGGATTAAAAAAAGAAAAAAGAAAAAAGAAAAAAGCATGGATTAAAAATAAATAATTGAAAGGACCATCTCACAATCCAACAATCAAGGTGTCAAAAACTCCAGTGGAACATAGATTACCTGCAGCAGAACATGTTGGTTAGTAACGCCAACAGAACCCTGGCTTGAGTGGCCAGCAGGACAAGGGAAGTGACTGATCCTCTGTACTTGACTCTGATGAAACTGCACCTTGAATATTGTGTTCAGTGTTGAGCCCCTCACAACAAGAAGGACATTGAGGTAATGGAACATGTCCAAAGAAGGGCAACAAAGCCGGTGAAGGGTCTAGAGAACAAGTGTTATGAGGAACAGCTGAGGGAACCAGGGTTGTTTAGCCTAGAGTAAAGGATGTTTAAGTGAAACCATATCACTCTCTACAATTACCTTAAAGAAGGTTATAACAAGGTGGGAATCGCTCTCTTCTCCCAAGCATCAAGTGATGAGACAAGAAGAAATAGCCTTAAGTTGCACCAGGGAATTATTAGGTTGGATATTAGGAAAAAGTTTCCTCACCGGAACAGGCTGCACAGGGAATTAGTTGACTCACCATCCCTGGAGGTCTTCAAAAACATAGATGTAATGCTTAGTGACATGGTTTAATGGTGGATTTGGCAGTGCTAGATTAAAGGTTGGACTAGATGATCTTAGAGTTCTTTTCCAACCTAAATGATTCTATGGTTCTATGTCCCCAGAAGTTATAAACACTTCTCCATTGCTACCAGAAGACGACATTGCCTGCCCACAAGATGGAATTAAATGCATTGAAAATGGAACTTCTATGAGAATATAACTACCTGTTGTCAGTAGTCATCATTAACCTCTTGAACTTACCTTTATGGGTATATGGGTTTATGGGTAAGAATGCGTACAGTCTGTTGTGTGGTTCCACAATAACACATATGAATGTTTTGGTTAACTTCAATTAGATTTGTCACAGAGGTAGGTGTTTCAAAGATAAGCAATGTCTGAGAAAAAAAAGATAATGAAGTAGAAGAGGAACCTGAGTAGTGTCTCTAGAGAACATCAACAAGTATAACCAGGAAACAACAGTTCTTAGATTACAATAAAATTATTCAAGGATAAGCAAATTAGGCTATTAGGCTATGTATTACTCATGATAACGAACATCTCTAAGAATTTTTGTCTTCCCCCAAAATCTATGCTACTTACAGAGACTCAAGAGCAAAACATTTCTTGAAATAAGTGTTGTTTTAAACTAATTCCAGTATATTCAAATAGTAACATAATTTGCTAAGTGAAAGATAGCTAAACAATCCATTTTTATTATTAGCTGGATGGCCTATGCTTATAGCCAATAATTTTATTTTAAAAATATGTATCTTCTGTAGTACTTGGAAGGCAAGTTAATCTCTCATTGTCTTGACAGAGAGCAAGTATGCTTTGCATGTCGTCTACAGACTATGTAATAATCCATTAGCTATTAGCTAACATTGTTCTGTTACATTGCTCCAAAATATTTTCACAGCAAAATATTTTCAAGGTCTTCCTAGTCAGTAAAGATCCATCAGTGCTTGCACTGCAGAAATTCAGCGCACCTTCAGAGAACTCCCTTTGCACTTATATTACACCATACACAGACAAACCTTTGGAATCTCTTGTCCCCTAAGTCCTTCCAGGACCCTTCCCAAAACCTCTCTAGCACTTTTGAAAACACAGTCCTTCACCCATTCATTCACCATCTACACTGCAAAGAAAAATGCAAATAGTAGCAATGAAAAAAAAATAACAAAGGGGATGGGGGAGGGGTTTAGTTCAAGTGTTACAGAACTACCAAAGATAGGTGGTAACTGTTATGGTACAAAATATGTTGCACCATGGCAAAAGCAGACATCTTACTTGAGAAGAACTGACAAGGAGTAACACATGAAATATGTATTGCTCTCTAAGAGCTGTAGGGCTACATATGTATGGCAAAGGGCTTGTGTTAGTCATTTCAGAGATTAAAAAGTGCCTCCAATTTTGTGTGCTTCTATGAAGAAACCGCCACTAGAAGAAGATCCAGTAAAATACATGCTGAAGTGTACTGCTGGATTGCAGTCCTGTTGCTCAGTATCTTTCATCAAAGCAATTGTAGCTATTACTTTGATGACTACATAGAAGATAAACACAGAGACTTGAATTTTAAATCACCAAACTATATATAACATCTGAAGATTTCATAAAACAACAAACCTTCTGTCAGCCCTTCATTCTTGTTGGTCTCCATGAGAAACAGGATGCAACAGAAGCAGGTGAAGATATCTCTATAATACCTCATCTTGGTCCTAGAAAAAAAAAAAAACAGACTGATGGAGCAGCTTCTTTAAATGGTATTTAGCTCATTGAGAGCAACCTCAGTAGAAGGTAACTAAAACACACCACACCTGTACTCTTTTTTTTTTTTTTTTTCCTCTAAAATAGCTAGCATTTTCCACCACCAGAAGTCTCACACTGGATTTACCAGACCAGAGAACTGCTTCACATTGCTACTTCCTCTATTACTACAAGTAAGTGCTAAGCTGTCTCTAGAAATTGAATTAATCATCCTACTGTTTCTCTTTAGGCAGAAAAGGTTAAATTGAAAGCATATTAAGCATTGACTGAGCTAAAGAAAAAGGTTTAACATTTTCTGGTATCTTAGCCCTGAGAATGTCTCATCATGATTTTCCTATAGAAGTCCTTATTTCAGATCTGATTCTCATTACTGATATAATGTCAGGTGGTTAAAGATAACAGCTGGAAGAAGAAAGGCATCTATTGCATTTGCATTCAGACTATCATCAGGGTTGTAGAAATAAGTAGCACTTCAGGGCTAATTTCTTCAACAATGTTAACTAAATTCAGAAGCAGGTTTGTGAAACTTCCATGCCAATTTTGTAGCTGGAAATGTTACATTATTTACAATGGAAGGAAATATGATACACATTTTAAAGCTGTTTAAAAAATGTTATTATTATTTAGTTTTATATCAAAGTGATAAAGCACACAATGAAGACAGTTGGATTAACAGGGATATGTCTAGTAAACTTAATATTTGCTATGCAGTCTGACAGAAAAAATAAACTTTTTTTTTTTTCTTTCTACAGACAGGATGTGATAGCAAGCTATTTCACAAGAAGAAGGATAAACTTACTCTTTTCAATTCAATCTGAATTGAAAAGATCTCTAAATCAATGCAAATCAATGCAAATCAATGGTTTTCTTCCAATAATTTTATCTATGGGTTCATATATACCATTATGTACTTATGCATAGTAACGATAAGAATTTTACAGAAAATTATCCTGTCAGAAAATGCATTTTGTCAAAAATGAAAAATGGAAATAAAATGTTAGCAGTGTTATAATAAAGTACTCCATAATATAAATTATTATTTAAAATAAATTTTAAAACATCCAAATTTGGCCTCAGTTGCCCTTCTGTTCCAGTGAATTCAAGTGACTGCTTCAACTGAAATGTCTCAACTTGATATTGTTATTTATGTGATTAGTAATATTTCCCTATGTATATGTAATATTATATTATAATATTTTGATTAAAAAGTCTTTCAAATTGAAACATATTTATTTATTTTAATCATTTTCTTACAGGATGTCTGAACTGCTTATTTATCCAATACTTAGTCTTATATACTTGAATGATTAGCCATGGAAAATCAAATATTGAAAACATTTACATGGAAAAAAAAAAAAAAGCCAGGTAAAAGAAGAAGTGGAATAGCCGTTGTTTTTCTTTGTTAGGATGTAAAATAAAGAATGGAAAAACATATATGTATTTTGGAGTGCGTGTGTTTCTTCATTTTGCTCTGCAGATTGATAAAACCTATGTCTAATCATATATTTAGCTAAATTAACAGACATGATCAACAAGTATATTGAAAGAGGCTATAAAAGACTTCCAAAAGCCCTGTAATAGAACTTACAAATGGAAAGGTATATAGAAATCAAATCTTTGGCTTTTTCTGAAACTGAAGGTAGGAATAATGCTTAACAAAATAAATCCCCAAAACTATAGCTCCTTAATACTAAAATTAAAGAAACATAGTCACTAAAGAAACTGTTAATTAACATGGTAATACTTTGCACTGTTCTATTAATAAAATCATATGTTCTATTCTGATAAATAAATCTCACATTTGACAGACTGTAGTCACACCAAAACTCTTACCTAATGTTAACTGATGACAACCAATATTGTCAAACAGCTGTAGCCTAAAATAAATGTCAAGATTTTCCATGGAAGCAAAATTTTACCTCTTGACAGGTGTATGTAGGTTTGTGACAGTGAATAGCAACAGACACGAAAAAATTGCCTGACTACAGATAAAATGGGATTCATTTTAATGCATGTAAATGGTTATAGTGGTAACCACACTCTGAACATACAAACACACAGATCCAAAGACATGAAAAGGGCAGCTAATCATCAGTTGTGAGCATAATATTTATTACTTTTAACTTTACAGTTCATTCTGGTTCATATGATTAGGATCAAACATCAAAACTTGGCTATTTACTTCCCAAATAACCTCCAGTAAAGACAAAGCCCAGCCTTTATGGAAAAAAAAAAAAAAAAAAAAAAAAAAAAGTACTATGTCTAACAGTCCTTCCATGCTCACTGATGTGATCAAAGAATACAAGATTTTGGTATTTTTCTTTGAAAAAAGCCACCTTGTTCTTGTCACATTTTCTTTCAGAGCATAACCTCTAAGTCAATTAAGACTGTCATTAAGACTCCAACAGTGCAATGGAGTAAATAATTGTTTTGTCCTTGCTCTGTCTATGGAATTTTATGAACATGCACATGATCATGAAGAGTTTTTGTTTGATTTTGTGAGTACACATTACTGAGATTAACTTAGTTTACATTCATGGATGAATAAAATAGTCATGCAGAAACAAGATATTTGTTTCATCTGTATCCCCTGAGTTACTGACTTTTTCGAGCATACTCAAAACTCACCAAAACAAGTTGTGTTAGAGTCCACAGAAAATGCAGCCGCCTTTTCTTAATATCAGAACTGACAATGGTCATCTTCTTACAATAGCTTAATTGCTTACGTACCTATGAAGGAAGTGAAATATCCATTTGAACAGTTCATCTTGTATTAAAGTGGGAAGAGCTTCCATTCATCCTTCTTAGAGATCTATTTTCTACCAAAAATTTAGATGAATAAATTACATGAAATTAATTTCACCCTATCACTTTACCTATTCTCTGATACTCCGTCATTTCTGATATATGTTAACCCAGTTAACTTGTCTGTAAATACTTACTTTCAGCTGTATAAAAAATATTAATATTGAAATATTTCAGATTAATTATTGTTTAGATAAATAATTATACATGATTCTTGGCTTGGTATTTGCAGATAATATTTGGTAGGCAATTTGATATACAGAGTAGTCTGTATAATAAAATGAAGATATCTGTAATCAATTCATGAGCATTCGTGATGGTTTCATAGCAAATAGTTTTTGACTGTATATTACTGGATTATGAGATTAAAAGGTCACGACCACAAATCCAAAGGAGTCCAGAGGAACAATGACAGGCAGGAGAACTCCATCAACCTCCTTGGAGCAAAGGGTGCCTTTACTGGGTGATCTCAGAGAAGCTGTAGGCCATGGCCCTGAGGTGGCACTCACAAACCTCAACCAACACGACATGCTTCTTCACACTGCTTACAGACTGAGAAGGGGGCTTATTGCTCTGAGAAACATGGCTTTCATTATGGGAAGCTAGGAAAAGCCTTCTGTGATTCTTGGATGCTCAGAGGAAGAAGCAAAAGAATGGAAAGAGGTATTAGTAACTCCTAACAACTTAAAATTATCTCTGAACTACTAGATTCATACATCCAATTTTCCTTTAACTAAGAATCTACGCTCTGTCACACTGAGACTGGGAGGTCTTGGTTGCATCAAGACTGGGAGGTGAGGGGGAGAGATATCAGATCCCTCAAAAAGGCTGCTTAACCAATTGGAGACTGCAATTGCCCACATAAATGATTATCAGTAATTAGAGGTTAATTTAGATGACTGAGCTAACTGTCTAAAATTAGAGGGAATTAATCTTTGATTCTATGATTCTATATCTTTGTCTAGATGTTTGTGTTTACAAGTATATATAAACACTAAAGATTTGAGATGAGAGGATAACCATTTAAAAACTTCACACCAAAAAGTGCGTTTTTTTTTTCCAGAAAACTGAAAGTCAAGGATGCACCAAGATAATAATAATAACAACAACAGTAATAATAATAACAATAGTAATAAGTAATCTGTTGAACTGTCATGCTTGGAGAAGTAAATAAAAACTATAGTGGATGTAATTTACTTTTCAGCAGGAGGTAATTCAGAAGACAATATAGCTTAAATGATTCATGTGTACAGAGGCAGTAGGTCTAATTCACTCAAGGAAAAGCTCTGGTTTGGTTGTGGTCATGAAGCAAGGCTGACTGTAGACCTATGCACCTGCAGTATGGCTGTACACATTCTGTGCTTCAAACTCTGTTTCTGCTTGAAGATTACCAAAGAGCAAATATCCTGCCTGGAACACTTGTTTTTTTTTTTTTTGTTTTTTTTTGTTTTTTTTTTGGTTCACACTGCTGGCACATTTAGAACCTGCTTTCCTATGGCTTTCAGTCATGGTGAGGTACAATAGTTACCTTGGGACCAGTGATACCCTAGAGTGTCAGCTTATATTTTGTTTCCATCTCGGTTTTATTTTGTGGCAGCAGAATTTCCCCATTTTTTCTTCATGAAAATGGGGAAAGTTGACAAATGATAAAGCTGTGTTTATTCATTATGGTGTGAACAAAGCTCTTTTGCCTAATTTCCCCCCCCCCTTTTTTTTTTTTTTTTTTTTTTTTTTTTTTAATGAGGAAGAAATAAAGTCAATTTTGCAATCCTGCATGTTTTCAGCATGCTAGAAACTAAACTAAACTAAACTAAACTAAAATAGAATAAAGATACTCTCAGACCAAAATATACTAAATTTATACTAAGTGCCATACAATTAAAAATACTAGAAGAAAGACCATAGCTGGTCTTTCAGTAGGAGTAGCTATTTCTGTTCTCTAGATGGGTACTTGAACAACAAGCTCATCCTTTGAGACCTGGAAATAAACTTTAAACTAAGAGCCTGGTACTATAGAATGCAGTCTGGGCTGGATTTTTGTACTTGGAAATTAGGACTGTCTGTTAGATCCTGTTTTACAGGAGTTCTCTTCTGAGAGTTCTTATTTCACAATTCTAGGAGATCTGATCGCAAGCTGTGCTTGTGACAGGTTGGACCTGATAATGCAGTGATCTGCAGCACCACGAAGCATTTAGTGATTGTACTGGGTATGGCTGGGATGTTAATTTTCCCTGCAGCAGCCCATACAGCGCTATGCTCTGCACTTGTAGCTAGAACAGTAGTGGTATCACACCAGTGTTGTGTCTGCTGCTGAGCAGAGCTAGCACAGCATTGGGACTCTTTCTAACTCTCTCTAACTCTCTCTAGGGGGTGGGCAAAAAGTGAGAAGAGAAACATCACCAGGGCAGCTGACCTAAAACAACCAAAGGGATATTCCATACCATATTATGTCACACTCAGCAATGAAAGGTGGAAACAGGAAGAAGAGGGGAGGGGTGGGCTCTTGTTGTGAAAACTTCGGTCCTCCTCCCAAACACCGGCTATGTGCGTTGAGGCCCTGCTTCAAGGACGTGGTCAAGCATCACTCATTTGTGGGAAGTAGAGAGCAATTTCTTTCCTCTGCACTTCCATATAGCCTTTATTTGTTTTGTTTGTTTGTTTTCCTCCTTTTATTTCTCTTTCCCCCTCCGTTTTCCTCTTTTTTTTTTTTTTTTGTTCCCTTTAGTTAAATTGTGTAGTTAAGAGTAATCTTTCCATTATTATTATTATTATTATTATTATTATTATTATTATTATTATTATTATTATTATTATTATTATTATTATCATTATTATTATTTCCCTTTAATTAAATTATCCTTATCTCAACCTGAGTTGCTGAGTTGTTCTTTACTTTACTTCTTCCCCTTCTCATCTAAGGAGGGGAAGTTGTGGTGTTCAGCTGCCTAGCATGGTAAAGCCACCACAGTGATAATCAGGCTGCTCTGTCCACCGATCTCACCAGTACGGGAAATAGTGAGCAAGAATGAGACGCAGTGTTCCATCTCCTTTTTGTTCCCCTTTATTCTTCTCAAATATTTCTATATCTGTTTTTATAACAGTGATGAAAAGAGGCCCAGAAATTCTCTGCATATCGAATTAGAACAGAACAGTTTGAATACCTAAATTATAACAGTCATTGCAATTTGAAAGTGGTACTGCCCATTGATAAAAATTCTATCTAAGAAAAAACAAACACAAAAAAAAACAAACAAACAAAAAGCAGTGAGATCATATTTGGTCCTTATTTTATTCAAATAACTTATTTGATTTAAATGAATGAATTTCAAACATTATAATAATGCAAATATTTTGTTTTGTTTTGTTTCGGTTTTCCAACCCGTCTATGTTAGCATATGGTGTACTGGGGAACAGAGCATGCAAACATGCCTGTATGAAATCTTCTGATTTGGAATATGGAAGTCAAGTATAAGATTTATTTTGATATTTGTCATCTTGGTAGCCAGCAAGGTTGAACTGTATGAACAACATAACAATATGTCCATAAATGCAGACTGAGGTTTGATATAAATGTCAATCTGTTTCTGTAATCTGCATTAGTCAGTCTCCTGCATTTACCAAAAATGTTTTAGGACATGTTTGGAATATTGTGTATACATAAATACATGCTTGAAACATGCTTGATTATGAATAAAGAATAATAACTTATACATCAGTTTCTATTGTATGATGTAATCACTTTAGTGTCACTAACCAGAGAGAAACCAAATAAAAGTGGTAGATTCATACAGAACCTAAGCTGACAACCTATTGTCTATTGCCTACTGCCTATTACTAACATGATAGAGAAGTGAGAAAAACAAAGGAAAGGAACCCAAAACATCTTCCCCCATCCACTCTTTTCCACCTCCTCCCCCCTGAGCGGTGCAGGGGAACGGGGGAATGGGAGCTGTGGCCAGTCTACAGTGTTTCATCTCTGCTGCTCCTTCTCAGTCACTCTTGTTCCCTGTGTTGTGGGGTCTCTCCCATGGGATGCAGTCCTTGCCAAACTGATCTGGCTTGTGTTTCCCACAGGCAGCAGCTCTTCAAGAACTGAACCAGATATAATTCCGTACCACATGGTCCATCCATCAGGAGCATACTGCTCCAACCTGGGTCCCCTACGGGCAGCAGCTCCTGATGAGTCACCTGCTCCTGCATGGGCTCTTCTCCATGGGCTACAGGTCCAGCCCGGAATCTGCTCTGGTGGGGATCCTCCACAGGCTGCAGCCTCCATTGGTGCAGCATTGGTGCAGGTCCACCTGCTCCACTGTGGTCTCCTTCACGAGTTACAGTGTGGAACCCTGCTCCACCGTGGTACTCCATGGGCTGCAAGGGGATGGCCTACTTCACCATGGTCCTCACCACGGGCCACAGGGGACTTCTGCTCCGGCTCCTGGAGCACCTCGCCCCCTCCTTCTTCACTGACCTTGGCACCTGCAAGGCTGTTTCTCACTCCTCTCACTCTCCCAGCTGCTGTGTGTGGCAGTGTTTTTTTTTTTTTTTTTTTTTTTGTTCTTTATTTTTATTTTTATTATATCTTAAATATGCTCTCACAGAGGTGTAAACAACATTGCTTGTTGTCTCGGCTCTGGTCAGCAGCTGGGCGCGTTCCTAACATGGGGCAGCTTCTAGATTCTTCTCACAGAAGCCACCCCTATGGCCCCCTGCTACCAAAACCTTGCCACATAAACTACACTACAAATGTAAACTTGTTTTCACTGGAATTTTTTTGTTTGTTTATTTGACTTTAGCTTAAGTGCTGAGACAGTGTGATGGGAAGAGTACAACGAGCTGGAGACGCCAAGATTTTCATTGGTGAGAAGTTATGATCTGTCATGACTGAGATGCAGAAGTCATCCCATAGAAGCTCTTGTTAATGAACACGATTGGTTAACTTTTCTGCTTTGTCCTTGAGAAAAACTTATGTAAATTTTAGATCCAAGTACCTTGTTTGGAAAGGATAAACTGTCATTTATAATATTCACAGAATTTCAGACTCCTTTCATTGTAGTAGAGAAAGGGAGGAGGAAGTTTTGCCCATTATTATAGAATATTACCTGTGGATCTTAGGAGAGCCAGATACTGTTTGTGCTTTTTGTGCTATGTAATACTCAAGCAATATTTTCCATACTAATTTTTAAGCTGAAGAATTGGCAGGAGTTGGCACATCTCCTTACCCAGGCAAGCTGGTAAATTAGGTCTTGCAAACAAGAAAGATGAAATGCCATGAAGCAGGTTAAAAGCGTCATAGCACTCTAACAATTCAGTACTACATTTTGCACAAACAAAATTCTCCACAACCTAAAACTGATTATTGTCGCACATGACTGGAATCTAGGGGCTCAGCTGTATCTTATATATTGCAAGATTCAGGAAAAGGAATGAGATTTAGAGACATGTGTGTCAATTTGTTTTTAAATAAGTTTCTGATTTGATGAATGCAATGGCCTTTTTGACACTGAGAATACTTGTGAATACATGAGAAGTATGAGAATATACAAACATATCACCCCAAACCAAAACATTTTACCTAGTAATTTATACCTTGACTTCTTAAAGTCAGCTTACAGCAAACAAAATTAATGATTTATCATCTGCATTTCAGTGCTACTTAAACTCAAAACTCACAAAGAATACAAATTATCTAAATTACACACCACTGATTGTAAACCCTTGCTGGTATACACAAGGCAGTATGGCAAACCAGTTTGTATGATCTAGTATATATAACTCATTAGCTGAACATCACAAAATGTACTGTGTTATAGTTCACCACATACAAGATGCAAGTTTTATAAGGTGCAGGATAAGAGGCTGTACAAAGGGACCTTGCCCTCTTGACAGTGAAACAAATGAATGATGTGATTAATGTGTGGCTATTAACAGGACTGTCAATTTGCTGAAGTAGTAACTGTGCAATAGAAAGGTCTGATGGGATTTATTTATTTATTTTTAAATTGCTAGCAATTAAAATCACATAAGAAAATGAAAACTTAGATGAGGAGAACCTTATACAAAATAAGATTTTTCTTTTTTCTTAATTGATTATGCTCAGCCAGGTGAGATTCCTTCTAAAGAAGTTAACATAGGTAGTGCAAAAGGTATGTGTATATTCCACAGAAGTTATTATATATTTTATAGAAGAAATCTATCCCTGTCTCTAACTCCTCCTGATCTATCCAGTTATTCTTACAGATTTTCATTGTATTATCCCAAGACATATAGAACTTGTTTCCTATATTATGGGTAGGATAGTGGCATTCTATATTGTAAAATTTCTTTTAGATAAATGGAGCAATGGCTGGTCTTTCCTTGCCTTCCTCTCCTAGTGTCCCGTCTTAGCCTCTGGGGTTGGAATTAATCTCATTCAGCTTTAGACATCCAAACTTATGTATCTATGTATGAGATAGTCATCTACGTTCCACTCACAGTCAATGGAGAAAAATGTGCACCTCTAGAAGCCTGGTAAAATTATGGAGAAGATTATTCTGGGAGTTATTAACACCTGAAGGGCAATGCATTCATTGGTAACAGCCAACACGGTTTCACGAGGGGAAGGACATGTCTAACAAACTTAAATTTCTCCTACGACAAGATCACCTATCTAGTTAACAAAAGGAAGACAGTCAATGTAATTTTTCTGGATTTCACTAAAGCTTTCAATACTGTTTCTTACAGTATCCTTCTGGACAAGATGAAGAAAGTGCAGTTATTTAAAAGCATAATAAGATGGGTGAACAATTGGCTGACAGATCTGGCCCAGAGGGTTCTTGTAAATGGAATTATATTAGGCTGGTTCCCCAGGGCTCCATTTTAGGACCAGTCCTCTTCCAATGTTTTCATAAACAATTTAGATGTATCACTTGGAAGTTTTTTGATCAAGTTCACAGATGATACCAATTTGGGTGGAGCTGTTGACTCTGTTGAGAGTGGTGAGTCCTTTCAGAGGGATCTGGGCAAATTAGAGAGAGAAGCGATCACCAAAAATATGAAGTCTAACAAGAGCAAATGTTGGATTTTGCATCTGGGAAAAGGCATCCTTGGCTATACATACAAACCAGGGGATGAGATGCTGGAGATCATCCTCACAGAAAGGTAAATGGATTTCTTGTGCCTATTTCTTCACTGTCAGTAAAAAGAGACTTATGCAAGAATGTATAATTTTTAGATACTTAAGGCATCTGCTAAGGCAGATGTAGTTTAGTCTAGGTTCTCAGTCAGTTTATTTATCTTTATTTGTAACATTTATTTATTCAAAATCTGAAAGAACTGAAAAAGACCTACCAAAGAAAACCAAACTGGGTTTGCACTCCTCTGGAAGATGTGTATTGATGTTCTCATTGCTGACAAGAATAAGCTGAACTTTGATCTCTTGACTCCTAGGGCAGTTTCTATCTGGCAGTTTACTAAGACACTAAGTTATCTGACAGAATCATCTTTAAAGAGTAATTTGAGAAAGAGCTGCTTTTTCTAACATAGTAAGATCCAAAAGGTAAGTTGTGGGATATTTCATATGAAGAAACTTTGGAAAATTACAAATCTATCAAGGCCCTGGACTTTCCTGGGATTCATTATAATTCATTAAACACTGTGGTAAAAAAAGTGATTTTATGAATCTAGTCTTTCTTTTATGAATTAACATTAAATGATTTTCAGTTGCTTCATCTTGAAACATGTCAAAAAATTGCTACCACCTGAAACAGTGAATTCTGAGTTTCAGATTGATATTTAATATTACAGCCATGAACTTTTCATGTGTACAGGTACCTTTACTGAGATTTTTTTCCTGTTATTGAATATTTTATTACATTTCTGGCTATAATATATATATATATTTATATTTATATATATATATATTTCTTAATTGCTTTTCTCTTGCTTATAAACTATTATGAATTGTGGTTATCTGGTATTTCTAGTTGAGAGGCTGTGCACAAGGAGCATAGTGTAAGTGGTGTATAATAATAATAAAGGATGTATAATAATAATAATATAATTAATAGTAATAATAATACTTGTACACAGACATAGACAACATAGCTAAAGAAAGCAATATAAGATGGAGATATTAACTCAGCTTAAACAATTTACACTGTTTAACTGCATGAAAAGCACTCATTATTTTTAGTGACCCATGGTCAGTTTACAGCCATATAAAAGACAAGTTTTTATCACAGAAATGATATCTGGAGCAAGGGAAAAAAAAGTATTACTTATATTAGTTGAGACACTTACATAAATTGCAAGTGATTAACTATGGGCATGTTGTCATAAAATCCAGCCCTAACAACTATAAAATTCACAATTTTGATCTGAGAGGGAAAATTAAAATAAATAAATAAATAAATAAATTGCTGTCAGTATTAAGTGCAGCATAGATTACTTGTCTACAAGAACCATTTTTTTCTAATCACTGGGGCATATTTTCTCTTGACCACTGTGCCCAGCACCTGGGAAATGCATGTGCAGGCTTGGTTTGATGACTTACAGCACAGTTTCAGTGGCTCCATTCATTTATTAGTCTTCACAGTACTTTGAGTGGGAAGTAATTTCCCCTTACTACAAGGAGTGGAAGTTTATTTAGATACCCACCGGACACTACAGTTCAAAAATAAAAGTGTCATATGCTTTTAGCGTTTTCACTTGCATTGGAATATAAAAGCATGTACCTCTACAGAGGAACAATCTGAACTCGGGTTATTGGAGAGAGGCACCTAAATTAAAATGTATTTGTTCTGAAACTATTGCCATATATTCTTGCAGAACCTTTTGGATTTATATTAAAGTGGTATAATATATTTAATAACATACACAACTGGAAAAGCAAATTTATTTTTCTAAAGGTCATTCTTGAAGTTATCAGATGCCTCTGGGTTTACAGTAAATCTTTAACAAAGAAAAAAATCACTTACTGCTCAGTGTAAAGGAGTTGCAGATCAAAGATCTTTTGTGGGTCTTGCCCTCTGTCTCCAGAATTCAAACTAAATACAAGAATGTATTGACTGAGATGAAATTAAAAAGTTTGTAGGAATTTATCAAGGACTTTGCCTTTGACACAAGGCATTGATTTGCAAATCAGATCCTACTTGATAAACCTGATAAAGTATATCAAACCAAATAGATTTCTATGATAATTCAGCTTTATTTATTTATTTATTTATTTATCAATACAGTATGGTAAAAAAGAAAGCCATTTTATTTCTGAGGAAGATTGCTCTAATCATTCATATAAACTAGGTAGGAATCTTTATGTAAACTCATTTGTAGCTCAGTTCCTAGAAAATGAATAGTATACTCCACATCCTGTAATTTCATTACAGATTTAGATTTTGAGAAAAGGAATTAAAAAGTTTAAAAGGTAAAAGGCAATAGAAGATGTATCAATTAGTGTTTTGGGCTCAAGTTTCATATATTTCACTTTTCTCTACTTGCTGATAAAGTTAAGAGGAAAAGAGAGTTTAAAAATCCAGCACAGGAGGAGGGTAGAAGAAGCACAAATATCTTGGTTTATTATCATACATCCTTACAGTTTTAACTAGACAATGGAATGAAATGGATTGTAAAATCCATTACATAAGGTCCATTCTATTTAGTAAAAACTGTACAGTTATTTGAAAGAACAGCTGCTGACATTGTAGTCAATGCTCTCCAAAAGCTATCATTCTAATTGAGAATGATAGGAAAAAAATCTGATGTAATATATAGCTGCACAAATTTCCATTTCACCCTAGACACTCATTACACACATCTGTTCTTCATTCCCAATGAACAACACAGTTCCTCTGAGTTTCTTCCAAAGAAACTCATCAACAAGCCAGAAGACCAAGGCACAAATGGAATGTGGAATTTCATCCATGCTGGATTATTGGTTGCTGTAATCATTACTAATTTCCAATGTAATTTGAAGTATAGCATTAATGTATATCTTTTTTTTTTTTTAAATTAAATATATATATTTTTATATATTTTACCACAGTAACTTGCATTACTGTGGTACCCAGAATGTGAAAAGTGATGTTGAAAAATACAGGGAAAATGTAGCAATTAAATAGTTTACAATTTAGTATATTGTATTAGCAAATAAAAATATTAATTCCAATCTATCTTCTGAAAGAATTAAACCAACTTTGATAAGTTAGTAGAATTTTAAAGATTTATGCTATTTTCCTGAATATTTTCAGAGGTTTAAATTAATGTAGATCATTTTATATTAGCTAGGACATTCAATCAAGCACTATGTAAGAATTTAAGAAAAAATACTTTCAATTCTCACATTTTCTCAAAGGTCATAGGTACCGAGTACTCATTTATATTAGGTTGTTAATCTAGTTGACAGTTTTGAGGATTCAACAAGCTGTGGTCCTTTAATAACTTCCCTCCTAATGCACCATTAATCACATTCTTTGTCATCTGAAATTAACAGATGTTTTCTACTCGTACACAGCCATGGAGTCCTATGCTAATCCATTTCATACATGGTAAGAATCTGGTCACAGACAATGGAAATGCTTTACATAGGATTCTACTTTATTTGCAGTGCAATGGGAAGCACTACAGCATTCTTTTCTAGATTCATAACTCTACACTACTGACAGCATCAGCTGAAAAGGAATCCAGAAACTGAAGGGGTTGTGCTTCTAAGTGCTGATCTCTGCCATCAGACTGCCAAGCATGGGGTTAATTTTAATGGGAAAGTCCTTCTGTTTGTGGTTTCTGGAGGCACTAAACCTCCAAGATGCAGAGTTTTCTTGTCTCTCATACCGAACATGACTTAGAATTGTTTCCTCTATCTTATTCAATATTCTTATTTTTTCCTATCTCTTCCTCCTTCATGGCTGGTTCTGTACTATAACTGTTTTAACTGGTCCATTATCTTCCTGTGATTCTCTGGTCTCACACATCCAACAGCTTGATAGATCTGTGTTGCAATTTACAATTCATTTGCAAACTCTGTTAGTCACAGAGGCTCACAGTGCTGCTTTGCAGCTTTCACAGAAGCACAGAATCACAGAATTGTAGGGGTTGGAAGGGACTTCAAAAGATCATTGGGTTCAACCCCCTGTTGCAGGAAGCATGTCTGAAAGCATGACAGATACCAGTAGAGTCAGATCATGCTCCATTTTATTGCCCGAATAGCCTAACTTTTATAGTGAACTTAACAGGGGCGGACAGTGTTTCACACAAGATTATTGGTCAAAAGCACTCAGACAAACAACTAGAAGAAAACAACCCCACCTGCAAGAAAACAACCCCCTTGTGATTAGCAGTCACATAGACCTTGTCCTTGAAGCCAGCTACTGGTAACAATATTTTTCTGAATTCCTCAATTGGGCAATGTGGGAACACTGTCATGGGAACTTCTCATAGTTGCCCTGGTAGCTTGGTTTGCTCAGCTACAGCAAGCCATGGGATTTTTGCTGTTTCAAAAAATCCCTCAACACCCCCCACCAAAGCAGAGCAGCCTGCTCAGAGCAGGCTGCCAAGATGGGCCTTGAATATCTCCAGAGAAGGAGACTCCACAACCTCCCTGGGCATCCTGTTCTAGTGCTCCGTCACCCTCACCGTGAAGTCCTTTCTCATGTTGGTGCAGAACTTCCTCTGCTCCATCTTGTGGCCATTATCCCTTGTCCTGTCCCCACAAACCATTGAAATGTGGTTGACCAAATCCCTCTGTCTCCCACACCTCAGATATTTATATACATTTATGAGATCCCTTCTCAGTCTTCTTTTCTCAGGTCTCTCAGCCTTTTTTCATAGGGAAGATGCTTCAGGCCCCGTATCATCTTTGTGGCCCTCTGCTGGACTCTTTCCAGTAGATCCCTGTCTTTTTTGTACCGGGGAGCCCAGAACTGGACACAGTACTCCAGGTGAGGCCTGACCAGGGCAGAGTAGAGGTGGAGGATCACCTCCTTTGTCCTGCTGGCTATGCAGGATCCCATTGGCCCTCTTGGCCACGAGGGCACACTGCTGGCTCATGGTCAACTTGTCGCCAGCAGTGTGTTTTGAGTGTGCTTACTGAGTGGACTACACATTCATAATAGTGTTGCTATAAATCATTCTTCTAGTTACTATTTAGTACCATTACCCCTCTCCAGTCAAATGAGGAGTTCGTAGCAACTTATTTTTCTATTATTTCCATGAAATGATGTAATGCAGGGGTTCTTGTCCTCTGGGAGAAAATAAACTTGTTAAGTCTACAGAAGAGTCATGGTGGATATATGGTATGACATTAACAAGGCAGCACTTAAACTCCTTCAGGCATGTGTAGAGGAGCATACACCCACTATTGGATATTTACCAGCACCACAGCACCATAATAAGAAATGATGCTCTGAATATGAGGCCCAGAGGAGTAATCCCATGTCAAAAAGTGATGAGAACTCTTATTCTAAATATCAGAAACACCTCTGAGACTTATTTTTTCCTCCAATGCAATGTGAGAGGCTAATTAATGTAGTATACTTACCATTCCAACCGTGTGTTTTTATACTGCCTTACAGAGAAATTCTTTGAACAATCTCCTTAGAGGGATAAAAGTCATCACAGAATCACAGAATCACAGAATTTTCTAGGTTGGAAGAGACCTCAAGGTCATCGAGTCCAACCTCCAACCTAACGCTAACAGCCCTCCACTAAACCATATCCCTAAGCTCTACATCTAAACGTCTTTTGAAGACTTCCAAGGATGGTGACTCCACCACTTCCCTGGGCAGCCTGTTCCAATGCCTCACAACCCTTTCAGTGAAGAAGTTCTTCCTAACATCTAGCCTAAAACTCCCCTGGCTCAACTTAAACCCATTCCCCCTCGTCCTGTCACCAGGCACGTGGGAGAACAGGCCAACCCCCACCTCGCTACAGCGATTCTGATTATTTACTAATCAGAATTAGTAAATAATAGATTGTTTCACTGCAATGCTTCTAAAGCATACTGACAATGACACCAGTGTCCTATACACCAAATAAAGTGTTTTGTATGTGTCTGTGCCTACTTACATGTTAAATCTGTATAGAAATCTAAGATTAAAATGTTCCTCTCAGCAGCTATACATTAATAGGATAAACCAAAACCCTAAGTTTTCCTAAGGATTTTCAGTCATTTAGCTATGAATTATTCTATCTAATTCAGCAGAATTCTAAAATTCTGAAGAGACTGCAGTACTTAAACTGAATGTATTTTCTAAAACCTACAGGTACACTTCTAATCCAAGTCTGCCACTGGTAATCATGTTAGATTGAAATGACAGAGCAGTCTTGTCCTTTTCATTTGGTAAATGTGTAGATGAATGAAGACTTTTGAAGGAAGCTAAATCTATTTCTTCCTCAGGTACTTAGCATCATCAATGAGCAGTCTCACAATGCCCCATAAATGGATAAAAATAAATATCTTCATTTTACAAGCAAGCCCTCCTACAAGAATAACATTTTGTCCTATTGCTAGGAACAGCAAAGATGTTGCCCAATGACTTTTGGGAAAAATGATAGTAAAAAAAAACACTATATATTTTCCTTGTCCTGAATCACTACCTATCTGCCACAGACCATAATATCTCACTTCACATGAAGCAGAAGGATCTTTTTCCTTCATATTTCATTTCCTTCAAGTTTCATATCTTTTTTTCTAATTTCTTGATCAGGGTTGTAGGGTTCATGAGGAAAATTAGGCAGATTTTAGCAGAGAAAATTTGGCTGAATGACTAGGCTTGGAAACCTGTAAAAATAATAGGACAGGGTTTGCAAGCTAGCTTTATCATGGCTTTTTTTTTTTTTTTTTTAATGTGGTTGACAAGAAGCAGAAAAATCAGATTAGCACCTTTCCTAACACAGTCCTAGTCACAAATACCACAACGGCAGCTAAAGCTTGAACCACTGTTAAAAAACTGCTTTTAAAATCCATTGCTTTTCTTACATCCAGCAATGTGTGTGTGGCAGTGGATTTGGGAGCCTGACAAGCCTGGACTGTGGGAACTCTGTAACAAATAAACTAGCAAAGCTTCTTCCTGACTTTTCCTCCTCTATCCATCCATAATATCCCCATAACATATTATTAAAGTAATGGCTATAATACCTCTCTCTGTGGAGACATTTACAAGTGGCCTCATTTCTTCATATTTCTTATTTGGAAGTTGCTTAATGTTTGGAACAGGATACAATTCCCTTGCTCTTTAGAGTAACCCTGATCTACAAATTATAACTACACAGTAGAACATTAATTGATAAATACTTAGGGTGGGATTCATTTACCAAAAGATGGCTTTCTAGAACCACCTTGTATGCTTCAAGTATATCTGTATGGGGCTGGAAAATACTGCACAGGATTTCAAGCAAACTTACACTTGAACAAAAGCTGTTGGCTAGATGGGAAACCCCAGAGCAGCTCAAATTGCAGTAAAGTCTGTATTTAGACAACTGTGTATCTCCACTTCCCCCACTCCCCTTGCCCCCTCAGTATTTGATATGTGCCTCTGAATCCACGGAATTTGACAAAAGGCACTTGTTTTTATATTCACAATCTGAGATGCCATCAGCAACACATTTCCATTATAATAGTTCCCTCTTCTCCTCTGCTATTTTTGGAAATTACATTTCCTCAGACAGATGGGAAACCTCTTGCTATGGCCAAGTCTGTTATGGAAAATATGCGACAGTAACCAGTTGAGTAATAAAAAGGTTGGAATTGTAAGATTTATGGAGGAAATTCCCCCCCAAAATTCTCAAGTTTTTGGCATTTGTTAGGCTAATATATGCATATTCCTCTTGGAAAAAAACAAACAACAACAACAACAACAACAACAACAACAAAACAGCCTAGCTGACCAAAAGGAAATACAGCTGGGAAGTTTTATTCTTAAAGTAATGTTTTAATCATGCATATGTCATTTTTTTTTATTTTTTTTTTTTAAGAAGATATCTATACTGGATAGCTACTGGATAGCTGATCCGTTTCCTAAGATCACAGTAAAAGTTACCTCAAATGGAGTCTGACTTACCTGTGAAGTCTTTCTGGACATCTTTCTATGGGCTTCTGAACATCAATGTATTGTGATTAGAAAGCAGTCCTGCATCCCACCGGTGCAGCAATTCTAATGCTTCTCTGTGGCTGATAATGGGTTATTTCTGCACTTCCCGATGCAAAACATTACTTTATTATATTTGTTTTCTTTTCACCTAATAGAAATAAAGTCTATCTTTTTATCTAATTTGGATACTACATTAAGATTGCTCAGCTGAAAATTCCCTTTCTCTTGCTTACAAATTCTGGTATCTGGTAGCACAGCCTTCAAAATTAAGCAAGTCCAAGCCTTTGAGTTCACCTTTCCTCCAG
Organism: Aythya fuligula; assembly: GCF_009819795.1. Classification (NCBI taxonomy): domain Eukaryota; kingdom Metazoa; phylum Chordata; class Aves; order Anseriformes; family Anatidae; genus Aythya; species Aythya fuligula. The sequence continues at coordinate 25,459,118 of NC_045559.1, read as the reverse complement.
AGTTCATATACAGAAGCGGCCAATCTGTACCTCCATATGCTTCCAAGATGCAAACCTCTTTTAAGGAAGTAGAGATGACAAAATATTGGTGTCCTCATCAGACTAGTTCTTTCAATGACTGCGCTCTACCTTCCAAATGAAGAAATGCTCCGTGCAAACTAGGAAAAATTGTTAGGATTTCGAAGTTCATAATCAACCCTATACTAGAAGAATTTTCTGTAACTGTTGAGCACCTTATAAAAGGTGTTCATTCTACCAAATTTCTACTCAATTTAAAGAAATTCCTTCCCTTCTCAGAACAAGATTCAACTAAAAGAGTTCAAACTTACTAAATCACCCAAATGTATATCTCTGGAGATAAACCAACAATACTGACTATCTCAGAAAGCCTTTAGACTCAGAACAAACAAACAAACAAACAAACAAATAAATAAATAGATAGATGAATAGATAAATAAATGAGAAAACAATGTGTAATAACCTGGAAGCAAAGACAAGGAAACCTTAAAAGCACCAGGTACCTTCTGAAATCTAAAGAATTTTGGATAAAGTCAGATTTTGAAAAATGAACCTATAAAAACGAACCAATAAATATGCTTTCTTCTTATTTATAAAAGAGATATCACAGAAAGAATGTTTTCTTGAACTTTGCTTCTCAAATAGAACATCTGCATACACTCTTAACATTGAATAGACTATGATTAAAGAGTTCATTCTAAGCAAAGACAAATGTCCTATTGCTTACTGACTTTCCATAAAGTAAAATGGGGCTTTAAGATAATGAGAAGAAGACCTTAAGATAATCATTTTATATTTCTAGACTAGGAAATGTCGGCTTAGGTTTTTGATAAATTCATTGGATGAGGTTTAAAATAAGTAAAATAATTTTATGTAGTGCATACATTATCAGATCATTTGACAATATAAAACTTGCTAGTTCTTGAAAATTAGGTATGCTGCTATGAATGAGTAATTATATATAATTGAGTAACAAATTAAAGAACTGAAGAGCTTTAAGGTAATGAAGAAAAATATGTCTCAAATTACAGTAAAATAAACATGACAAAATGAGGTATGCAATACTTAATGATTTGCAAATATTTTAAACCACAATTACAAATATTTTATTCCTATAGAATCTTCTTTTATTTACTTGGTAGGTAACATTCATTGTTTTAGAACTGCTGTTTTATTCCTTGCTGTTTTTTTTCAGCTGAAAGCAATAATCTGCTACATCTTTACTTCTGACATTCATGAAGAATGCAGGATATTTCTTGCAAATGCTAAAAAATATGTCTCTGTGTGTCTGTGTACATGCACACACTCATATGCATATGCAATCACTTGGACTTCAGTGTTGTGTCTCTTCCAGCCTCCATACATGTGCTACAAGTTCTATCTTCCTAAATAATGTCTATGTTATTCTAACATAATTACTACACTTCTACTGCTATTTTGTTTGGTGAAGATTGCTCAGTTATGCTGTATACTAATTCAGGAAGATTTTTCCATCGATGGTGAATGAAAAGTCTATTTCAAGCTTTTTTTTTTTTTTTTTTTTTTTTTTTTTTTTTTTTTTCTATCTGCAAATGTAAAAATGTTTTAGTAATATTTACTGCCAGATACGAAGGCATTTTTTCATGTATGTTTCTCTCTTCACACACACACACACACACCATCATTTCAAATGCCAGTAGATTGAGCAATAAAGCCCTAAGATTAAAATTTCCAGGAAGATGACTGCTGTACCTTACACAATAGTTTGTTTATTAATAGAAAATCAAAAATAAATTGTGCATAATGCTTGAGATACAGGGAGATGTACAGCATCCAAAATCAATGCATATAGCTAAAACAATACAAGTTGCACAGGTAGGAGCCAGTTTCTGAATAGGTATCTCAGAAAAGAGAATTCACTAACTTCAGCTAAGACAAGTACTCTTTGAAAGACGTGGTCCTGGAGTATGTCCAGATAAGGGCTACATAGCTGGTGAAATGTCTGGAACACAAATTTTATGAGGAGTGGCTGAGGGAACTGGGGTTGTTTAGTCTGGAGAAGAGGAGGCTCGGGGGAGACCTTCTTGCTCTCTACAACTACCTGAAAGAAAGTTGTGTGGAGCTGGGTGTTGGCCTCTTCTGCTCATAATCACCAACAGGACTAGAAGGAATGGCTTCAAGTTGTGCCAGAAGAGGTTCAGGTTTGAAATTAGAAGATATTTCTTCTCAGAAAGAGTAGTCAGACATTAGAATGTGTTGCCCAGGGAGGTAGTGGAGTCATTGTCCCTAGGGATGTTTAAGGAAGGGTTGGCCCTCGTGCTTAGGGACATGGTGTAGTTGGTGATATTAGCGGTAGATGTATGGTTGGACCAGATGATCTTGAAGGTCTTTTCCAACCTTAATGATTCTATGATTCTAATCTGATTCTTTCATCAGATAAGGGCTCATGGGAATGTGCTCTATAGGGAAAAATGACAAAGGCATCAGGCAGAAATTGTCATGACCCACAGGCAAATATTCCCTTAATATCTAATTTGGCTCCACCACCGAAGCATGGTAGGTTCTTATAGGTTCCCCCAATCTATGAGAAATTATTTTCCTCTGTGATTATAGTGCATAAATCCAGTGAGTGAGTTTTAGGAAATTTGAAATGTAGGAATGAAAAGATTAAGGTTGATGTAATAAATGACTCTTTGGACATGTAGCTACACACATTACTATTCTGCCACTTGGTATCCTTGAAAGTGAGATTTCTTCCAGAAGTGTCATTGTGACAGGTAATTGGTCTTAGATTTTGCATATGTACCTACTTTTATTTTCTATTTTCTATTTATTTATAATAAGTGATTCTTATTTGATATTACTTTAAAATCAATATTTCTCCTTTGGGAGAAGTTCCTCAGACATAATACTAAAGTATAAAAATGCAAAATTTATACAGAGACATACAGGAATGGCTTGGAGTAGAATCCAGAATTCTGGATTTTTGACCTATGTCTGGAACTGAAAATATACAGTTCAGTTAATTTAGAAAACAAAATCAATTAAAAAATTGCTCTGCCTGTAGATTACATAATTGCTGTTCAAATAGGCAAGAAATATTATGATATCAAAAGTGAACATTTTCTCAAGGGAAAAATAATTAAATGATTTAAGAGAATCTACCATAATCTATTATTCATTAGAACATATTTGTAGTTCCTATATTGCCTTCAGATATTGAAATTGAACTAACACTTGTAGGAAATGTTTTGCATATTTTAAGGTCTAATTACTGGGCAACATAACAGTAACGATACACACACTTCCATGATACCTTCTGAATGGGGTACCTCAGGTTATTTTGGGTTCATGGTCATTTTTTATTGTTTAAACCCTCATCTCTGAAAGCAAGCAACTTCAGAGCAGCTAAATGCTTAAATGCTTTCCATCAGAATTTTAAAATGCCCAAAGATATTTCAGTAATTTGGAGACGTGATGCACTAATGAAAGTACTCATAATTACTCTTGGGCAGTATTGTATTAAAGCAGAGCTCCATAATGAGAAGGTGTTTTGTTACAAAACAGGGAGGTTATTTGTATGTTAGCTAACCTGTTAAGCTCTTTGAGTGTTCTGTTAGTAACAGGATTGTCACCTCTAAATCTTCATTCAACTAACCAGCACTTTACATCAAAGACAAGATTTATTTTAAAAGAGGACCCATATTGGCACAACATAACTTAATTTTTCTAAATCATCTGGATACCAAAATATTTAAATTATATTTCTGAAATAGTGAGGGACCACATATTTTCCATGTAAGATCTGGAGGGGGGAAGTAATCTGTAGATATGACAAATTATTCCATCTTTGGGATGTTTTTACTTTCCCAAATAAATTATATTTTGGGGTTTTCCATTATGTATATGTGTGTATTTGTAGTCATTACTTGTATATTTCTGAATCTGCTAAGGTACTGCTTCCTAGTCTCCAAAAATATGGACAAATTCAATGAATTTGAGAGGGAGGAAGAGACATGAGTTCATGCATGTGGCCAACAAGAAACGGAAACAAAGGCAAGAATATATATAAATTTAATGAAATATATTAGAAATATAAAGAAAGGTCCTCAATTAATGAAAAACCCAATTTCAACAGGATTGAAGCAAACTAAATCTTTCTGTAGCATCCCAGTCTTCCTCTACAGTCAATGGAAAAGCTTCTCCCAGGACCAACTCAGATCATAGGAATTTAAGTTGCCATGAGGGAACCCTTCTCTTTCTGCACTGGCTACAGATGGAGTCAAGGGCAACTCAGCTTAGCTTCAAATTGATCTAGTTCAATAGAACTGGAATTTGGAGTCACTGTTTGAACTGTTGGAAGAATATTCTCTCTTTTTCTCTCTCTAAACAAACAAAACAAACAAAACACATACACACACATGCAAAGCAAACAACAGTAACAATAAGAACAAAATACAAAACACACACACACACACATACAAAAACACCAGAACCAACCAACCAACCAAAACATCAACATTATTTTAATCATCTAATAGACTTTTTTTTTCTGTATTAGAAACTAATGTTATTTATTACAATAAATTATCAATAGTAAATTGACAAAGATCATAGCAGAAAGCAGATTAAGGTTGTGTGTATCAAAAATCCTTACAAAAATCTAAAAGACAGAAAACAAATTAGATCTAATTAGATGATCTTTAACTGCTTACAGAAATTAACTTGAAAGCTAATTTATATTTGACTGAAATGAACACTTTTATCATTATCTACTACATGTTAAAATGGCCTCTGCTCAAAATGAAAAAAAAAAATCTCTGTTGTCTCAAAATGCAGCAAAAGTGTTTGTCTTCTGGTGCAGAATGGATATCAGTGAAAACCTGGTGAAATATGAATTAAGGATCCTTTAAAAATATTCTGCCATAGCCAGACATTGGACTTTACAGAGGTAAAATAGAAAAACCGATTGACTTCCCCTGCTTCCACAAATCTATCAAACTGTCAACGTATTGGACTACCACATTTCTTTTCCTTCAGCCTCAAAAGGAAATTCGTGTGGGTGTTTGTTTGTTTGTTTGTTTTAATTACAGTAGTATCTAGAGAAGTCATTGGTGCATTAGAAAAGGTTGCCTTAGACTTTCTGATTTAGTTTCACTATCCATCTTCCTGTTCCATAAAATCACAATGAAGGAGCACTTTTGTACCAGTGAAATGCTTATAAGGATATATCACAAATTGAAATACTGCCATTAAAATGTTATATTTTCCACTAGGGGTATAGAAGATGATCCAGGCACCTCCTTAAGATATTTAAACATATTTTAAACAATGTTATTCAAGTCCAAAAATGAGATTTTTGCATTTTATTTGCTCCATGGTGGAACTTGAGTTTAGTTTGTAAAAAGTACAGGATATCTTTACTGCAAAGAAGTTCCCCGCAATTTCAAATATACTAATGTATAGTGTAATTTACCATTGCCCATCTCTGTTACTCCTCCAGCCCCACTGCAGACACTGACACACTGTCAATCCCCTGCTAAGAAAGTCTGAATAGCTCAGAACAAAGCTACTCTTCCTCTAGATAAGATTACATTGAAATTGAAAATTAATGCGTCAGAATCACCCACTCCTTCCTTCCTTCCTTCCTTCCTTCCTTCCTTCCTTCCTTCCTTCCTTCCTTCCTTCCTTCCTTCCTTCCTTCCTTCCTTCCTTCCTTCCTTCCTTCCTTCCTTCCTTCCTTCCTTCCTTCCTTCCTTCCCTTTTTCTGCCCCTGTCATGTTCTCCCCCCCACCCCCCCAATCCTCTTATGAAGAGTTCTCCTTGTTCAAGAAGTCTAATCTTACATACTGAGGTGAGTCTTCACAAGGAAAACAGGAAAATGCAAAGGGAAGGGAAGGGAAGGGAAGGGAAGGGAAGGGAAGGGAAGGGAAGGGAAGGGAAGGGAAGGGAAGGGAAGGGAAGGGAAGGGAAGGGAAGGGAAGGGAAGGGAAGGGAAGGGAAGGGAAGGGAAGGGAAGGGAAGGGAAGGGAAGGGAAGGGAAGGGAAGGGAAGGGAAGGGAAGGGAAGGGAAGGGAAGGGAAGGGAAGGGAAGGGAAGGGAAGGGAAGGGAAGGGAAGGGAAGGGAATCTTCCTAGAATCACTATACCACCAGAAGACTCATCTGAGTCATCAGAAACCTTGATGACCTTTCCATATGTATATGATCTTCCCAAGAGCAGTTATTGTAATGCTTAAATTGCCTAACATGAATGCTGCACAAACTCATAGTCTGTTAACCTGTAGTCTGACTGGTCACTACCCCATAAAGTGTGATAATCATCCATCAAGAAAGGAAAGAGGAATTCTCAGAAGTATTTTTTTGTTGTTGTTATTGTTTTAAATTCTTTTTTAATTTTCATACAATTTTATCAGATTTTATGAGACGTTCAGTGCTTATGTAGGCCTTTAGCAAGCTTCAGAAGTTTTGAGGTAACTTGTACTCCTATGAAAACACACTACTTGTGTCTAAAGAATCTAGTCTTTCATGACTTACATCTGCTAGATAGAAAATGCAATAGAAATGTAAAAGCATTTTGGATGTACATTTTCCCCCTGTTGCTCTGTAAGTAACATCAAATGTGACTTGCAGACATGAGCAATTTGGTGTAAACAGTAATACTGTAATTTGGCTTGCTCGTCACCTTAGATTTTATTGGTGAATTTAAGCAAATCAAAATGAGACAGGAAGGATTAAATCAAGCTGGAGAGAGTTATAAACAGTTATACAGGTATAACCTGTATAGTAAGTGGTATGAAAAAAATGTAAACGTGCCAATTTGTATTTCTAGTAGTGTTGCTTAGAATTGCTTGACTTCATGTAACTCCATTTAAGAATTTGGACACTACTACGAATGCATTAGTTTTCCTTTCATACTGGAAATTTTGCTTGTTTATAGCAATTGATGTTAAGAGAAGCATGACTTTTTTTTTTTTTTTTTTTTTTTAATAAAATGAGGGATCAGTTCTAGGGAAAGCAATGCAAATTTTAATCTCAGGATAGCCATAAAGGGATAACAGTGTGGATTAGCATGTTTATCAGTCTGGTAATTTGTCACAATGCTTCTGAATCAGTCTTTTATTTAGAAAAGATTACAAAGATGAAAAGATGAGCTCTTAACCCTTTGTCTTCTAAAAGTAAGAGATCCTACAATAATGGAGCCGCTCTTACTGCTCTATGAATTAAGATAAATGCAGCACATAAATTATTTAGTTTGAATTTAGAGCTTCCACTTCACAACCAATTACTGAATCTGGCTATCATATGATAGTTTTTTAGTTAAATGCTTCTTTACACTGCAGTGTTACACATGTCCATTTCAACAAGTGAAATTTGGAAACTCCTGAGTTAGCAAATTATTTTAAGAAGGTCTAGTTCTTTTTTTTTTTTTTTTTCTTTTTTTCTTCTGCAAGATACAACTGTACATTGTTTAAGGGTCTCTCTCCATGACCTTATTTCACTGATGTTTTTACTTTTTTTACTTTTTGTTACAGATAAGTGAAAATTGACTTTACTTATTAATACTTTTATTTAAAATTCTAAAAATAGTAAATTAAAAGAGTAGCTTAAGTGAGTAGTTTGGTTTAATGTGGCCACATGACTGTTTGCTCACCCTCTCCCCAAGTGGGACAGGGCAGAGAATTAGAAAAAAAAAAAAAAAGAAAAATAAGATTGTGGGTTGAGATAAAGACAGTTTATTAGGACAGAAAATAAAGTAACGATAATAAAAAAATAATAAATAATAATAATGTGTACAAAACAATGCACCACCCACTGACCAATGCCCACCCCATCCCAAAGCAGTTGTCCCCCCACTCTAGCCAGCCACCGCATATTAATTGTTTGACACGGTATGGAATATCATATGGTTCAGCTGCCCTCGTTCTGACCCTCCCAGATCCTTGTAGACTCCCAGACTCCCCACTGGCAGGGTGGTGTGAGAAGCTGAAAAGTCTTTGATTCTGTGTAAGCACTGCTGTTCAACAATATTCAGCATGTTATCAGCATTATTCTTATCCTAAATCCAAAACACAGTACCATACCAGTCACTAGGAGGAAAATATGAGTTACTAGGAGGACAAAAAACGCTAAGCTAGCTGAAACCAGGACAGCAAATAGCCAAATGCTGACAAAAGTTCCATAGTTAACTGTCTTACGATGATAGTTTTAAAATTTTGTGTCATTAGGTCTCAAAATATATTTATAAGAAAAATGCTACAATCTAATGGCAGAAAAAATGTACATAAATACAAAACAACTCTTAAGCCTAATTCTCAGACTGTAGTAATTGATCCTACAGTGAGATTTATTCCATAATCATGGAAGGCAATAGCATTTACAACTAGAATAAATTAAAGTAAATGAAGAGGAAAATTGTATTCTGTGTAACATTTAGTTCATTATAGGCTTAAACAACTATGCCAATCCATGTTCATCAATATAAGTTATGATGCTTGCAGACATAATTAAATAAAAATGTTATCACCAAGAAACAGTTCACATTACACAAGCATAGAAATTGTTATATTATAAGAGATTTGTTTGTTTGTTTGTTTGTTTTCGAGCTTTTATTGACAGTGTTCAAGAATATTAGTAGTAGACAACAGTACAGAAAATATCTATCTATTTATTTATTCATTCATTCACCTGAGGTCATAACATAAAATTACAGCCTCTTCTGTCTTGTCTGCTCCTGGGTCTAACTCCCTACAATGTTGATGCTTGATTCCCCACCTCATTAAGTGTCTCTGTTGCTCTTTATTTGTTCAGTTAGCATCTCACTAGAGTTCATTAAAGCACATTAGATATTACAGATATTCCCAAGGGAACTGCAGCATGAGATGTACAAGAGCTTAAAAGAGAACTCAGGAATTTTGTATGGTAAATACAAATAAGCAAGTCCATAAGTTGTAGGGTAAACTCTGCATCAGGTTGTGTATATAAAATGGCATTATCTTAAACTTAAATATTTTTCTGTAGATAACAAATGGGATCAGATTCTCTTCTAGTAGTCCTAAATTTGTATTGACTACATGAGGCATATTCTGAGGTCTTGGTAAGGTAAAGGAAAAAACTCTTTAGTTTGTTGATGTTGACATTTTTCTGTGGAGTGGATCAACAGGCAATTATTTACACCAATGCCACTTACTACAGAAAATACTGAGGAATGACTGTCATCAACTATCCCCTTACCTGAATCTTAAAATACTGCCCAATCAGATGGTTCAGAGATATTTGTGGGAAAGATGAGCTCAAAAGCTCTTCATGCAGAGAGAAAAATTTTATTACAGTTCTATTCATCCTTAGTCATGATGAGATGTGCTTCTGAATAAAGAGCAAATAACTCAAATAACTCTTTGGTGACACGAATGATATATTTTGTATGTTTTCGTTTGTTTGTTTGTTTGTTTTAAAGCAGTACCCAGCACATTATTATTCTTTTCAGTTCAAAATAATGTGTTTTGTGTTGAAGAAAGTAGCCATCCTTTCACAATTATTTGACAAATAACAAAACACAGCAAATTATATTTTTTATATTTTTGTTAAATTTAAAGTAGTTTCCTTTTCCTTTTGTTGTTGATGATGATGATAATGAATTACAGCAAAAATACAGTTATTCCTCAACTCCTAGAGATGCCAGCAATGATATTTAATGATTGCTCTTACAGGAGCAATCCATAGCAGTGCAGTGTAACACCAAAGATTTTATCAGTTTCTTAATACTGATCATAAATAATAAAGCCTTTTGTGACAAAGGCATGTCATCCTATAAGAATGACAAAGAAAGGACTGTATAACACCACAGAATCATGTCATGTATTTTACACACAAACTGTATTGCATGAGGGAACTGTACTGGTGTATGGCTGAGTTCAGTCTCATCCAACCTAGAGAAGGTTACAAAGATTTTATATATTTTCTTTCTAATTTGAACAGCTTCTGACTTTTGTTTCTGATTTCATCTCTGTTTTGATTGGAATTACCTTACCAGCTGCAAAAAATATAGTTTTTGATTGATATCTTGCTACTTATGCAGCTCTTCAAAAGCAATCATTCTGTCAGAAAGATATACTGAGTAGCAATAAGAATAATAATATAAACATCAAATCTAATATTGTTAACAATAAAAATCTTAGACTATTATATTAACGACTAGATCATGGTCTAACTCCTTCTTCACTGAACTTAAAAATGCATAATTACTTTTCTGTTTGTATAAATATTTTAACAGTGTTTTTATGCAACTAATTTGTATACAGCTACAAATATGAAAACATGTTGCAGGTAGTACCCTGATTTTGCTGGTTTTGATGATTAAAATGAAATGGTTTACAAAATAGACAATTTAATTTGTTTATTCCAAGTATGTATAGATTAAAACTCTTAAAAGATCAAACTGAAAGAAACAAATCTCAAATTAAATCTTCATTCAACTTTTTTTTTTTTTTTTTTTTTTTTTTTCCCTATTTCAGTGACATACTCAATGAAACTGCAAAGTGACAGTTTTTTTAACTTCATTCATAATCAAACCCAGGAATACTCTGCAGCAAGACTTTGATGCTGGGATCTTAATTAGTTCTTAAAAAGTTAGACATTGAAAAGAGTACTGACAACATATGGATTTGTATGGGGATAAAATGTATGGAGAGATCTTTTAGTAGATTAATTGTACCAATAAAATTCATATAATTATCTCCTGATATCAGAAAAACTGAAACCTCACCGCACCAAATGTAACACAGATTCATTGCTGAAATACAGAAAAAAAAGTTTTAATTGAATCCAACAGTTAGACTAAAATCATACTACTAGGAGATAATTAACAAAGTGAAATGTGCATGATGAGAGAGTTAATGGATGTGAAGTTCAAAAACGGACAAAAAATAATAATAAAAAAAAAAAGGCTGTGGGCAAATTTAAGTACAGCAGGAATATACATTAAAGGAATTTATAGAAATACACAGAAGAAGAGGTGCAGGATCTCTATACCTAAGCAGTGAGGAAGGGCAGATATTTATGTTATTAATACGATAACATCTTCATTAAAGCTAACAAACAAAACAACAAAAAGTCAAATAATAATAATTAAAAGAAGACACATCAAAACCAGGGATAGTAATTTAATCTTTATAGGGATTTAAAAAAAAAAAATTAAAAAAAAAAAAACGAATAAGGCAAGCAACCCCCAACATTTTAACATTTTGCAGTTTTACATTTTCTCAGCCAGACTATACATGTATGCATGACTAATAAACATATGGAATACCACCTGAAAAATTTTCTTGGCTGGAACTCATCAGAAATTTTTGAAGTCCATAACTGTGAAGCAGATAAACATTTGTTAATTACATAAAGTAACAAACATAAATAAATAAATAAATAAATAAATATATAAACTCTAGCCATTCAAATACGTGTTCTTTTAAGTTTCAAAGGTTTTAACTGTTAATTTCCGCCTGTGTGCCACAGCTTTACTGTGAGGGTCACATTCAGGAGGCATCTTATTTTAAGGAGGCCTCCCTTCACAAGAGTTCTGAGCCAATGATCCAGTGCATTTGTAATTTGATTTGATTTGGAGATATGTGCTGGGATTATACTAAAAATCACAGAAGCAGGAAGTTTTGCTTGCATTGTCAGGTTTATAACTTTATATCACAAAAAAAGTTGTTACTTAATAGGTACATAGTATTAGTAACAACACTTATAGTAATAATACTTATAAGTATTACTTCCTCATGCAGTACCCCAACACTTTAATCTATTACATGGGAGGATTGCCAAAGGCTGCAGAACATTACACAATCAAAACCACACCCCTTACTTTTCCTTTCTTTCTCTTCCCTCCCCTTGGATATTTTACTTTATCCTGAACATAAAACAAACATTTTTAACCTACAATAAACATCATGTTACATATGCCCATTAACAGCACACAAAACATCAGTTTTTCAGTTCTCTTCCACATCTTTCATATACAACTGCAACTTGCAGTAGTGGCTGCTTTCAGTATTTGGATACTATATTCAAATACTATAACCAAATACTTCAGTATACTTTAATCATTGAACAAATCACAATATATTCCTTAAAAACAGAAAGCCATACTCAATTTTATGGATTTAAATATATTTAACGTACTGATAACAATATGATGACACTGTAGATGACACTATAATATCATTGTTTTTGTTGTTGTTGTTGTTTGTTTGTTTGTTTTGTGACTGAGTCATGAGTTTTCCTCTACAAGCAGTATATACATGTATATATCTATATATATGTATATATGTATGTATATATTATATATATATATATATATATATATATATATATATATATATATATATATATATATATATAGTGACAGTGATATTGCAGATTTCAGGTACTAACTCTGACCAGTGTTCTTTGCTGCAGGTTGTAATAAATTTTGGCTGACCATTCTAGCTCTCAGCTAGAATGACTTTTTACCTTTTCCTATTTCTGTATTTTCAGACCCGTTGTTCACCTATTTATTAACTGAAATTAATAGGTGTGCATGCCTAAATATTTGAAATTCTCCAGTGTATGCGGTCATCAGGTGTTGATTTAAATGTTTTTAAGAAACTGTAATACAACAGACAAAGGGTATCCAATACCCTCATCTCCCAATTCTTATGATGTCTGTTCTTATGATGTACCTTACTTTGATGACTGTTAAAATCCTTTCAAAAATGTTAATTCAAAAAGATGGAAATAGATGTAGCCTAATATAAACAATACATTATTTTATATGACAATTTTAATACAACAGTACTGCAGGGTTCATGTAGATTTAATGCTGAAATACTGTGGTTTGTTTGTAATGATAAGAATGTTTGGACATTCTCAGCTCATTCTGTACAACTGTCTTCAAAATTCTGCAGGTAGATGAGATGACATTTAAAATAATACAATGTGTCTTTTTTAAATTTCAATGTACTAAACTAATGAGAAAAGTCTATTTGGAAGTTTGAGGGGAGATGTCACTCAAGAGTGGAGACTGCCATTCCACTCCTCTTCATGACTCTCTGTAATTTGCTCTCTTGAATTGAGACAGTGCTTTAAAATTGTTATCTTTAAAACTACAACTTCCCTTGCATGTAAATCTCTTTTCCACCTCTCATTTCTTTATCAAGACACTCAACTGTTCTCCATTGGTCAGATTGCTTTCAATTTTACTCTTGATTTCAACACTCACAAAATATCTGGGGAGGGCAGAAGGTGAGGAAGTTGTACAACTCAGAAAAGTACAGAGACACCTTAAGTGCAGATGATCAGGGATCAGTGATCATATGTGACATGGCCATGGGACCAAGCTCATTGGTCCAGATGAGAAGCAAAGCCTACCAAAACACTTTATCAATGTGTCTGTGCTGTTTCTGGATCCCAAACTACCTTGAAAAACAACATCTAAGATATCTTTGAAGAAGGCTGGAGTTCCCAGATGTCATGGAGAAGTTACCTGCTAACAGTAGTTGTGTTTCATTTAAAGGCACAACATTCTTCCTGTTTCTGCTGTGTAATTCCGTACAAACAGCATCATGAAGTTCACAGCACTGAGAGTGCCTGAAAAGCTTACAAGCTCTTTAAATTCCTCCTCAAGAAAATAAAGAGCAAGGCCTTTGAAGGACATCTTGCCCCTACTTTACCTGGCCTGATCCATACTATAGCACCGTGATAAGTGAACTTTACTTGTTTTCGGGTTCCACAACTGAAAATTGGAACATTTCTAAATAGAGAAATAATCTGTTTCTCTGGTGTCTAAGTACCAGCTGGCTCAAGCAAGTGTAGTGTATGCATTGCCTTATTAAAAATAGGATCTGCGGTAGCTTCTTTCTGAAGACAAATAAATCTGTTAAAGTCTTTCAATATAGAAGACTACAAGTTCTCATTTGAAGGCTTATAGCTAATTGCTTACAATTTCTTAAAATTGCATCTGTGGAATAGGTCAAGAAAACATCTAAAAGAAAAGAATTTTCTGGTTTTGGATTGCTATCTCAAATAGCAATTGAAACCACTCTGTGATTCTGTGATTTTGTGAATGGCTAAAGTGTCTCACTATGACCTCTGTTGTGTGAGTTTCAGCCTTGTTTTGCATTTATATTGAGGACAGTTTGTACTTGACATGGCAGAAGCAGATGACACATCACTCCAAGTCAGTGTGACTAGATAGCACCAAGCATTTTGCCAGTTTGAAAACGAAGAGAATGTCCCATGTCTGGGAAGGAACGGAGTTTCTCATTCCAATATATTCACATAGACAAATCAGGCCAGAATATAATTTGATTATAAAAAATTTAAATGTAATTATTGATTTTAATTAAGCATCCAAGAGTTCAGTTGTGCTTAGACCTTTCACCCATTGAATCTCAAGACCATTTTCTTAGTTCTGAGAAAGCAAAGGGGAAGAGTGCTACATTGCATCTATTCCTCTATAGCACATTTATCTATGTAATGAAAACTGATAAAATTTGTTCTTAAAAATATACACGTGATGAATAGTAAATAAATAAATAAATAAATAAATAAATAAATAAATCAGCTGAGTATCACCTTTTGAACCCATATATAAGTTCAGTGCTTCTTTCTCTTCTCCTTTAAAATATACACTGGCTTCTTTATATGAACTCATGTGCATAAGGACAAACATTTTTAATATACTTACTATTTTACCTATTTTTTTTTTTGGTGTGAAAACAAATATACATTTAAATGTACAAATCCTTTCTTGTTTTGCAAGTAAGAGAAGAGTTGCCATTCATTTATATTTTACCCATTCTAAACTGCAGAAAATATGTCATTTCTGCAGCATGAGTTATTATTTTGGAAGTATTTTTCAGATACTGTGCTGGGCTGCCAATAGTGAAATGAACATTTCTATCAGTATGCCATGCATATCACCTTTATTTGATCCAACTTATTTCATGACAGAACTTTTTGGGAAATATTATTTAATAAGAAATTAGTATTTTCATACTTTTATTCCCTGCAGAAGATCAACACATTGAAAACTCTTACTGTTTTCTGAAGTGTGACATGAAAAAACTTTGCAGCAATTGAAAGAAAATTTAGAACAAAATTAATAGTCAAGTAATACCAAAAGCCTCTGTATAGTATCTACAAAATATTGTTGTTCTGGAAGAAGAGTTTGGAACAACGATTGGTTATCGTTCTCAGGTATATCTTTTAAAACAGAATGGTGAACCTGAAAAATAGTGATGTTCTTTTCAATGTTAATTAAATTCTTGGTTACATTCTAAAAATAACAAACCTGTTATAAAAAAAGCTTTTAATAAAGAAAGTGAATAGACACAGAGGGGTTGATAAGTGTATAATACAAACATACAGATCTCATTACTCTACAAATATCTCATCTGAGAAGATATCTCCATGCTGAATTTACCAAACTTAAATGGGGAGTCATTAAATTATTTGAGCTGCTCCAACAATGAGTATTTTTGAAAGTACTACTCCGTCTAAGGTGCTATCATAAAATGGAAATAAAAAGTTTGGGATTTCTAAAAACAGAATCCTAGATGCTCTCATATTTACTGCTAATAAACTAAATATTCATGGCCAACCTTATCCAAGTAAGATACCAGTGAACATATGATTTCATAAATGTATGATGTAGGAGTTCTCCTTGATGTAGGAGTACTTTGAGTATGTTTGCAGAGGATACTAAATTGGGAGGAGCCGTTGACTCCCTTGAGGACAGAGAGCCCTTGCAGAGAGATCTTGACAAATTGGAGAGCTGGTCAAACACCAACCACATGAAGTTCAACAAGAAAAAGTGCCAGATTCCACACCTGGGAAGGGGCAACCATGGCTACATGTACAGGCAGGGGGACAAGAGGCTGGAGAGCAGTCCTGCAGAAAGGGATCTGGGGGGCTTGGTCAACAGTAAACTGAATATGAGCCAGCCATGTACCCTGGCAGTCAGAAGGGCCAACTGTATCCTGGGGAGCATCAAGCACAGAATTGCTAGCCAGTCGAGGGAAGTGATTGTCCCACTCTGTGCTGGTGTGGCTTCAGCTTGAGTACTGTGTGTAGTTTTGGGTGCCACAATATAAAAAGGACATAGAACCATTTGAGAGTGTCCAATGGAGGGCAACAAATGTAGTGAAGAGTCTAGAGGGGAAGATGTATGAGCAGTAGCTGAAGTCACTTGGTCTGTTCAGCTTAGAGAAGAGGAAACTGCAAGGAGATCTCATGGCAGCCTGCAGCACAAGGGGAATGGAGGGGCAGACACTGCTCTCTGCTCTCTGGTGACCAGTGCTAGGACCAAGAGAATGGCATGAAGCTGTGACAGGGGAGGTTCAGGCTCTATATCAGGAAAAGATTCTTAACCAACAGGGTGGCTGGGTTGGAACAGGCACCCCTGGGAAGGGGTCACAGCACTGAGCCTGCTGAAGTTCAAGAAGCATTTGGACAATGCTCTCAGACATGGTATGATTTTGGGGTGGTTCTGTGTGGAGCTGGGATTTGGACTCTATGATCCTTTTGGGTCCCATCCCACTCAGGGTATTCTACATTGGGCTGCAAACATTTTTTTAAAGCTATAAAGGACACTAAAGAGGTGAAGACTCTCACAAATTGACTTACAAATGCTAGAAAGAATGCCATGCATAGTGACTCAAAGTAAAACTACACAACCTGCTCTAGGTGACCCTGCCTGGGCAGGGATTTTGGACCAGGTGACCTCCAGAGATCTCTTTCAACCTCAACCTATTTTCTGTGAGGTGATTCAGCAACATGCAAAAGCATATGGAAAAAATTAATTTACAACATAAATACTATTTTGCATAAAATAGAACTTTTGCATAGAAAATGGAAAGAAATAATGGCAAAACAGATGCTAAAAGAAAGCAATCATTCATACATATTTGGCAAGTAATACAGTAATAAAAGAAGGCTTTCATATTGTAGTTAATATGCAGACTAAACATGTCAGGTATGTTTATTCTTCATAGTATCAGTGAACCTTTTTTTATATTCTCTTCCCAAAGTACATCACCATTAACCAAACACCAACAAACTGGGGAGATGGCAGAATTTCATTAGGAAAAGGGCACAGCTGTTTGTGGTGGTTTTACCCAGCTAGGCAGCTGAGCTCCACCACAACCGCTCTCTCACTCCCCCTTCTCAAAGGAAAAGGGGGAGAAAATACGAAGAAAATATCTCAAGGGCATAAGGACAGGGAGATCACTCAATTATCAACAATTATCAACATAGTTAAAACAGACTCAGAATAGAGAGATTAATAAAAACGTATTTCCTATTATTAACAAGCTACAGCAGTGAAAAACAAAAACAAAAATTAACTAAAAACACCTTTCCCTCATCCACCCTCTTCCACTTCCCCCCTGCGAGTGGTGCAGGGGAATGGGGGATTGGCAGTTGCAGTCGATCCATTACACTTCATCTCCACCACTCCTTCACAGTAACTTTACCCTTGCTCCAGTGTGGGGTCACTCCCATGGGATGCCATGCTTCCAAAACTGATCCTGTGTGGGCTTGCAACAGGCAGCAGCTCTTCAAGAACTACTCCAACATGGGTCCGTAACAAGGAGTCCATTCATCAGGAACAAACTGCTTCAACATGAGTCCCCCATGGGTGCCAGCTCCCCCCAGATCCCCTACTCCTGTATTGACTCTTCTCCACAGGCTGCAGCTCAGACCTGGGGCCTGCTCCTGCTCTCCATGGCCCGCAGCCTCCTCCAGGCCACATCCACCTGCTCCACTGGGAGCTCCTCCATGGGCTGCAGCGTGGAGATCTGCTCTGCCATGGTGCACTGTGGGCTGCAGGGGGACAGCCTGCTCCACCAGGGGCCTCTCCACAGGCCTGTTGCGTTAAGGGGTGTAGCTGATTAACTATTAAGGGCCCGGTCGGATTCAGGGTACTAAACCAGTCAGACATTCACCAACAACACGTTAACCGTCTGGGGGTCTGGTTGGATTCAGAACACTGAACTATCACGGATAACCACCCTTACCCTAGTTGCACTTAATGAGAGCTATCACAATGCAATCGAGTATGGTTTATTACAGCAACAGATAATCAGGTTCTTTTGGATTGCCGGCAATAGTGACTGTCTGCAAAAGCAAGCTAGCATGCATGAAATATTCAGGTGTTACAGGTGTTACAGGTGCGCAGCCTAGAAATAAACACATTAAAAGGATATAAGCAAGTATTTAGATCTCACCCAAAGGTGTCCCAATGGGGGGGGGGAAGAGAGGCTCAGCCCGTTGACTGATCCCAGGGGTCAGGAGGTCCTAAGGGTGTTGTATTTCCTCGGGATGGTATCTCCCCGATGGTGAGGGGTGGTCGCACCTTGGAGGTGCGTAGCTTTTGGGATGGAGGTGTGTTTTGGTATTATAATGATATTATCATGGGCAAAAAGTACACTAGGGTACAGCATTTGTCAAAACATGACAGGTCCTTGGCTCAGGGTGGCAAAAAGTGCAGCTTATGGTTCTCAGTGTGCACAAGAACAATAGAGTCCCCACCTGGTTACAGAGCCTAGCCGTGGTGTCTCCACTCCACTCTACGCTCCGTACTGGTTCTTAGGGCTAGCACACCAAGTTTCCCCAGCGTGATAGCATCTAAGGTTGGGAGCCTAGGGAATGCTCAGGTAATGCAGCTATGCCATACCCTGAAAGCCTCTTCAATGCTGTACCTTTTCCTTAAAAATGTGAATGTTAGTTTTATTTTCCTAGTTACTTCAGGCAATTACACCACTGTACCACCTTCTGCCCTCCTTCTTGACTGACCTTGGGGTCTGCAAGGCTAGTTCTCACTCCTCACTCTCCCAACTGCTGTTACACAGCAGTTTTTTGTTTGTTTGTTTGTTTTCTCTTTCTTAAATATGCTCTCCCAGAGGCCCAAACAGCATCACTCAATGGCTTGGCACTGGCCAGCAGCATATCCCTTTGTAGTGGGCTGAAATTGGCCATTATCTATTAGGGGGCAGCTTCTGGATTCTTCTCACAGAAGACAATCCTGCAGCCCCCCTCTACCAAAACCTTGCCACATAAACCAATACACTGTTCTTGGTCAAAGACTGTAAAGGCTTTTTCTTTTAGTTTACCACTCTTACGTTTTTGTTTGTTTGTCTTTTGTGTGTGTGCATTTTGTTTTGTTTTTCATAATTAAAACTCAGAACTTACTTCACAGCATTGTGGATGCTTTATAGGATTGAGCCTTCAGCTCCTTGACAGGCATTTGGTCATTTTGGCTTCCTGCTTTTCTGGATAGTACCCCTCAATGTGCCAATAATTTACCTTTACATTAGATAATGTCACATTAACACCTGATGCATTTCCAACACCAACCATTCTTGGAATGTAGAATTTCACCACAGCACAATAACACCTGTATATTAGAGGCAGGCACAGCTAAAAATGGCCACACAGTGAGGGAAAGAAAATTGGCATTTATTTTCAGACTGTAGTGAAATCCTCTTAATCAAGGTTAAAGGAAACATTTCATATTCTAAATGAGAACTTATAAATGTTGCACTGCAAAATCTATGGCAAAAATTCCTTTACTTTCCACTTAATAATCTCTAGCAGCTGGTGGCAGCTGATCTGTATAGGTGTCATATTGGATATAAAGCATAAGCATGTTAAGAATAAATTCTGAAATTAAAAAAGCCCTGCTTCTTTAAAAGCGAGCTAAATGAGATTCAGGGTGACTTTTCCAGTTAATGTTAACTTTAAGCACAGACAGCAAAAATGTTAGATACCATTACAAAAGGAAGGTGTTTATCTGGGGTGATATGGTGAAAAAGTGAAACATGGCCTGAATTTAAATTTTCAGTGAATTTAGTAGCCAGTTCCTGGTAATAATGGTGGTACAAAAAGCCTTGAAGATTTGAGAAGTCCTGAAAGAAAAGACAAGGCTGTAAGAAATCAGGACCACAGCTTTTGAAAAGGCAACTAAATTTACAGATATAGGCCTATTTTATTTTTGTAACATTATTTGGCTTTGAAATTTTGTTGTTTTACTAGTGTAGGTAACCTATAATATAATACAATATTTGTATGCAATATATGTATAATATAATGTAATTATTTTCAATTTACATAAAATATATATACTAATGTAGATATCTACTTAATTCATACACACACACAACAGCAAAACAACAAAACAAAGGGAAATCACACTAGCCCTTTTAATATTGTTATAGTAGAGCAGGTTTTACCACGAGATGTGCAAGAAAGCCTACAACATATAAGGGATTGTGGCTTGTTGCATAGGGCATTCAGCAGTGAAAATGAAATGTTCATCCCAGCTTACTACATGCTTGCCAAGAAATAATTTTTCAACTTAAATAAAACTAATGAAAAATCTGCCTGCTTTTTCTAAATCACCACTATTCACAGAGTAAACCATCTTTCTCAGCTTAAGCATGTTTCCTGCTGTGATCAAATAGCCTAGTAGAAGAAAACTCTAGCTTGTCCAGGCTGTTCAGTTTGACTTTTTGCTAAATATCATTTTTCATTGATTAATGAATGACACATGACCTTACTTAGGTAGCCTGACCTCTGGTTCCCTGATCCTACGACTGAAATGTTAAAGAGAAAAAAAAAAAAAAAAAAAAAAAAAAAAAAAAAAAAAAAAAAGGAAGTTATTTGGTGAACAGAAAATGAGGGACATTTTATCACTGAGACAAATTTCTTGGAGAACAGCTGTATATTCTTGTCCTGGTTTCAGTTAGGACAGAGTTAATATTCGTCCTAGTAGCTGGTAGGGTGCTATGTTTTGGCTTAGGATGAGAAGAGTGCTGATAACATGCTGATGTTTTAATTGTTGCAGAGCAGTGCTTACACCAAGCCAAAGACATTTCAGCCCCTCACTCTGTCCTGCCAACAGGCAGGCTGGGGGTGCAGCAAGAGCCGGGAGGGGACAGACCCAGAACAGCTGAACCAAACTAGCCAAAGGGGTATTTCAAAGCATCTGACATCATGCTAAACAATAGATAAGGGTGGCTAGCTGTGGTCTGGGGGCCGGACTACTCAGGGCATCAGTCAGAGGGTGGTGAGCAATTGCATTGTGCATCACTTGTTTCATACACATTATTATTAGTAGTAGTATTATCATCATCATTGTTATTATTATTATTGTTATTATTATTTTTCTTTCTTAATAAACTGTCTTTATCTCAACTCACAGGCTTCACTTTCCCTTTTCTCTCCCCCCTCCCAGAGAGGGAGGGAGAGTGAGCGAATGGCTGTATGGTGTTTAACTGCCAGCCAGGTTAAACCACAACAATTCTGAAGTCTATAAAATCACACATTTCACCCATATTTAAGAGTCATAAGTAAGGAAGGACAAAATTTGATAGTCAGGACAGAAGTAAAGCTACTCTACTACTTTTAGATGTATTCACAAAATCTGAGACTTGGAGAAGGGGGTCATTGCTCCCACATTCCTTGTGGGGAATAACCAAGCAAACGAAGACTCTCCAGGCTGAGAAAAGGGTAATTGAACTACAGTATGATACAAAGCAAAAATGTCAGAAGAAAAAAAAATAATAAAAAAAAGTGAATAGAAAACTATTTTTCAAGCTCTCCTCCTAAAAAAAATGTAAAGAAGTCATCACATCAAACTGTCAGCTGACATTTAAAAGAAGGAAAAGCAGATGATTCTTCACTTATTTATTTAGGTCTCAGGATTCTTTGCTATAGAGTGTGAATTGTTTATACAGATCCAAAAAACATCTGGAAAAATAGGGAAAAGGAAACTCACCAAGACTAATAAATACAAGCTCTGATCTGGGAATTCCTAGATACAACAATGGCAGAGGAGAGGGACTTTCGAAGTATCACGATGTACTGTTGTCTCTGTCCCACCTTCCTCTGCAAGCATCCACTGCTGTCCACTGCTGCCCACTACTGGAGGCAGCATGCTGGAGACAGTGATCTCTTGGTATGACCTAAAATAACTGCTCCTTTTAAACTTGAGCATTTTTTTTTTCCAAGCTTCATTGTATTGCCCTTTCATCTGTTCTCTAAATGCTTGTATAATTCCATTTCTTCATTCACTTCAAACTGAAAAACTGATTTTAAAATGATAAATTCACGAAGTCTCTAAAGTCTATTTCTGTCCAAATCTTCTTTATCTATTCCTTCATCTTTTTAATTACAGTGCATGATGTATTGCAATTGGAGCTACATTAGGCATGCCAAATGTTTCAAACTCTTAAAGCAATGTGATATTTGGGAGTTTATGTCATTATTTCTCACAGCACTTTTATGTTCCAATATTCTTATTTTTAACAGAAGTGTCCTCAACATAAATTGAACGATGTGGACATTTTGCTAAATGTCACATATTCACTGTGACAATTTAAACAATATTTAATTTGGATTTTTTCCTCCACAATTAAGAATGACAGAATATGTCTCCTGTAGTCTCAGCATTTCATTATGAGTAAAGTCTGTGTAGATAAAATCCTATCCGAGTTGCTTTAAGTTGGCATAGCACACTTCTTCCTTCCTACTTCTGTAGGCATTGTGCTGAAAGGAACAAGCCGTCCAGCAATTCTTTTAAAGTTTTTGATTTTATAGAGAAATGTGGCTCATTGGACATAGATGTCTTGTACTCCTAGTGTCCAAATTATCAAAGAAATCAGTAATAAGAAAATGAAAAAAATAAAATTGTTACACATGTATTGGGTTGATGTGGAAAGTGTTTGGTAGCAAGGGGTCTGCAGAGCTGACCTCTGTGAGCTCTGCAGCTGCCCCGTGTCAGATCAGAGCCAGTTCCAGCTGGTTCCAAAGGCGACCCACCCCTGGCCAGAGCCAAGCCGGTGAAAAACACTGGTTGGACCTCTGGGAAAGCTGATTTAAGAAAGAGGGGAAACAAGTGTTGTGTAACAGCAGCTGGGAGAGTGAGGAGTGAGAAAACATGAGAGAAATAGCCCTGTAGACACCAAAGTCAGTGCAGAAGGAGGGCAGGAGGTGCTCGAAGCACCAGTGCAGAAGTTCCCCTGTAACCTGTGGAGGGACCCAAAGTGAAGAAGGCTGTCCCCCTGCAGCCCATGGGTCCAACATGAAGCAGATCTCCACGCTGCAGTCTGTGGAGGAGTCCCCGGTGGAGCAGGTGGACGTGTCCTGGAGGAGGCTGCAGCCCATGGAGAGCAGGCCCTGGGCCAGAGATGCAGCCCATGGGGAGGAGCCCACGCAGGAGCAGGGGATCTGGGGGTAGCTGCCACCCATGGCAATGACTGAAAATTATGGACTGACTGCAACCTCCATTCCACCTTCCCCTCCACCACTAGGCAGGAGGAGGTAGAAGAGGAAGATTGCAGGAAGATGGCTTTAATTTGCTTCTAGTTTCTCACTGTTCTAGTCTCCTAGTGATAGGCAACAAGTTATATTAATCTCCCTATGTTGAGCCTGTTTTGCCCATGACAGTAATTGCTCAGTGATCTTCCTGTTCTTATCTCAACCCTTGAGCACTTCCCGTCATACTTTCTCCCTCTTTTCCTTTGAGGAGGGGGAGTGAGAGAATGACTGCTGTGGGATTCAGCTGCCTGTCCAGGTAAAACTACCACAGCATAAACAGAAGTATCTGAAAAATATTTTGACTGTATTTTTTAAAAAATTAAAGAAATGAGAAACATGCTAGCAGAGAGACTTCTGTTAAATGAAATAAAAAAACCTAACATACACAGTTGGAAAAATGATTATAGCAATCCAACAGCTTGGAACAAATCCATCATTTGATGGATTTCACCTTTTGTTCTGTTTTGGCATGGCTCTTGAACATATCACCAATTTCTCAACTTTTCATTATCTGAAATTACAAGGTGATTACAATGACTGAATTATACTTGGGCTTCTGTTAATTCATAAACAATTCATTTTAAATATCTGACAATGTAGGTAGGCACATTTATTGACTGTCAAGACACCAAATTTTTCACAAACTACTGTAGAGCTGCCTGTGCTCATCAATACTGTCATGTATTTTTCCAAGAAAGATGTTCACTCAAGATGGCTGTATAGCATACTGTGAATGTTGTTTTTGTTATTATTATTGACTCATTTATGCAAAACATGCTAATTTCCAGATGATAGCATCTCAGTCCTTGATGAATCTTCCAAAGTGTGGATGTCTGATCTCACAAAACATGTGATCAGGAATTATACAGGCGACTGAAACTCAGTAACTGACTCATACATACATATACAAGCACAGAAACTCTTGGAGAGTAGATTGGTGTGTGGAATCCAAATGCATGAACTTTTCCAGAAGGATAGTTTAACTCTAAGCTATAAACAGATAATTTACGGTAACAAGCATTTCAGTGACCCTAATTATTCCTCTGCTCACTTCCATACCCAGTCCAGAAGGCCTCCCTTCATTCAGGTGGAATTGGAGTGGTAAATGAAGGACACATATTTTATACTCCTGCAATTCTTATTGAAGAGTCTTGAGATTATGCCTGGAGAGTCTGAAGAGTCTTGAGTCTGAGTTTATGTCTATGATAAAAGAAGGGAGTAAGAACAAGATGAATTTTTCACGTCAGCCAGTCAGGTCCTAAAAAATGCTGGAAGAAATTGCTGCTTACACTGGCATCAAGAGTGAATGAGAGTTTCTGTTCAGGAAAGAACAGAGAAGACAACGGATACAATTTGGATTGAAATCTGGATTTTTTTTTTATTTTTATTTTTTTCTTCAGAAAGATCATCCCTTTATTTAGACTTTATTTAGACCTTATGTTAGACTGAAAGACCTTTTCTGCTCTGCATGCTTTGTTAGATGAATTGTCTTGATGATATATAATCATATATATCATATGATTATATGAGATATGGTAGAATGTGGTTTTCCCTTTTGATATAACACATCTGCTCACATACAGCAGAGAATCCAATATAACTTTGTTGCTTTTTGTTGAGTTAATTTACCATTATTTTGTAATAATCATATATACGAATTAATATTGGCTCAAATTCTGCTTCATATTTGTAGATGTAGTTCTTAGTGGGTTTAGCAGGCAGGTTAGTTACATATCCTTGCACATAATTTTGCACTGAGTAACGAGTCATTACCATACATCATTAAGCATCAATTGTAGAATAAAATAATTCTTACATTTCATGCTTTTCTATTCTAGGTATTTCTACACTCTAAGAAATTTCAATTCTGAGAATTGCAGTATAAACCTCAGTGACAATTATGTAATATGAACCTCAGGTACCTTTGGATATATGATTTTTTTTTTTTTTTACCCCGAATTTAGGTGTGCCTATACATGTCTAGACATCTTTGTAAAACAGATATTCTTAAAATTTGGTTTTGGAGGAAATATTGTGTTTTTAATACACTATTAGTACCAGTATCCTAGAAAACAGAGACAAGTTTAAAATTCAGGAGTAAACACAAATTTCAATCTGAGACTAAATCCCATTCCCAAAGTGGATTGCTTGAGCCTTACTCTTTTACAAAATGCTTTTGTGCTAAAACCCTCCTGTCTCTCAATAGTGTTTGTGAAGTCCAATAACATCAGAACACTTTTTTATTTTTTCTTTATTTCTTTTTTTTTTTTTTTTTTTTTTTTTTTTACTGAAGTTCATAAGCAATGGTACAGTTTAGCTGTATTAAGTCCTTCTTGTTTAATTCCTCCATTCTTATAGTAATTGGTGTATCTATTTGTGTACAGGCACATATGGAAATAGATATTTAATAGAGATTTATTAAAGGTACCTTTTCAACATTGTTTCACTGGTTTTATGGTAATGTAATTTTCTTTGATATGTGATTATAATTATCATTATAAAAAGTTTTAATTTGTTTTCTTTCACACGTCAGATCACAGGCCTTTATACAAATACTAACATTTTTTTCATAGATATCAGACACATATCTTGAAGAGGTAAATAAAAGAAAATTTGTTTAAACTTTTGATCTGATATCTGTCCTAATGTCCTAAATGCAATTATAATGCAATTATAGATGTTTCAGACAAAGGGTAAATCATTGACTATATATATATATATATCTTTGAAGTGTTTCTTCTCTATTAAGTGGTCCTTTCCAAAATATCAAACCAAAAGCATATAGAGGTTTAAAAACATTCAAACAAAAAATCCATTTGGTGTACTTATTTTATAGTACACCAAGATAGAAGACAATCTTTCACATAGAAAGTAGTTAGCATAAGAGTATTCACTAATAGATACATAATTTTTAATCTTCAGTAGACCTCATAACACTCTGGCCTATCTTAAATTTCTTTCAGAAGCAATCAAAATCTTTGGCAAAGATAGATCCAAATGAGTTCATCCATTTCAAGGATGTAATGTAGAATTGAAAGTTATTATTGCATTGCTTATAGACTCTTGTGAAACTAAAGGAGAATAAAATTAAATATATCTGTTAACTCTGAGAACTGCACTAACACAGAGAGTTCTGGTAAGAACATCTAATGATAGAAGAAACTGATAGATAAATAAAGTAAAAATATTATTTTGATGTCATTAAAAGTCATGGTATTCATTATAAGCATCTAAAAATAATTACCATAGTCTCTCAAAATTATTTCTGAGGAAAAAATGTATCTTATTAAAATATTAATAATTTTATCATGATAATATATATTTACAGTCCCTGTAATGCACTGTTAATAAACATAGATATGATTTCAGAAATAAAAAAGAAAACCATCCGTTATTGGAAATACTCTGCTCCACTATGAATCAGCTGCAGGGTAAAATCACTATGCTGCTTTTTCCAGGCCTTTGTAATAAAATTCAGTGATGTGAATCCAAACAATTAAGCAACTAATTATATACGAACTTATACATCATGAAGCTCAAACCTTAAAAAGTTCTAGAGATCTATGAAACTCCTCAGGTAGCTTCTTCAACTTTCATTCTCATTGCTGTACCAGAAGAATAGCCAGCCTGCATAAACTGTGGGAATTATATTATTCAAAGAATGCATATGCCTTATGTATATATGCCCCCCTCCCTTCCTCCTCCCCCCCAATCCCCTCCCTCCCCCCCAGTTCATTTCCAACTTCTTTCTTGGTTGTCAGTACTACTCACCTCCTTTACATATGTTTTAGAGTTTTAGATGGGTATATTTCAGGATAAATCTGTTATCTCAATAAGGAAATAATTTTCCTTCTGTGTTCAAGAAATGCATGAAACTATCTTTAAATGTTGTTATACTATAATGTCTGAAATTCCCATGCTAAGTAAAGCATACCTTCAGACTCCCTTTAGTCAAAAACGAAACAGATTTCACTTCTTTTTGAAAGTTCTTTACACAATGAAGAGCAATCTTGCTCAATGACAATGAACATGCATGATATTTTATACTTTTTGACAGTGTTTTGACTTGAAGTATTTGACCCATGTGTTTCAGATTTATATTTATATTTCATTACACTACAGAATATAAATATGACTTTATAATTTTACTGTAATTTACAAATCAGATGTGACTTTAATAAAACTCCTCTTATCGTCAATAGAAATATTGCTTAAACAACAACTAGGATTGGATACTCTCTTTCAAATTTATTTGAAAGACTTCAGAAGTAAAGAATTTAGCTTTCTTATTTACTTAGGGAACTATATGTGTCCGTGAAAAGTTCTAGAACATTCATTTTACTGAAACACTGTTTTACATTTACTTTTTGTTTGTTTGTTTGTTTGTTTGTTTGTTTCTGGAGTAAATATATAAATATGCATGCATCTTTACATATCATGAAGTGTATAACAGCTAAATGCTCCTCAAGATCCAGGAAAATTAGCATGGTAAGTTAATGAGTTGTATCATTTTTTTCTGTATTGATCTCTGTGAAGTACTAAGACTCCTGGACAGATCCTAGTCTCAGGAGTACAATGTTTTGATGCCTTGATTCAGATTTCTTAGATCGAACTTATATATCTAGTGCCAACCTGGTTGGTCTACATGAACAAGTCAGTGGAGAGAAATAAACACCGCAAGGTGTTTATTTCAGTCCATGTCCTGCTATGACAGGTGTCTATGAGAATTAACTTACCTTCAAGGAGTTTTTATTTTTAAATTTAGGAGCCTTGTTTAGGTAGGGCAAATCCCTCTCCAGGTGTAGATATATAAGACATCAGACCTGACTGTTATTTCTACATGTATTTTCCAAAAGTGCAAGGCTTCATTGTGATCTAGGCAGTTCATTTAACATAGTTTTGAGTTTTCTGGTACAGAAACCTTTTCCACTGAATTATGAAATATCCTGATAAAGAGTAAAGCTCTTTGCACATCCCCTGGTCAAAGAAGGTTGAAAAAGACAGCTGAAAGAATAAGCGTAAGTAAACTAGTTGTCTCTGTTTCTAAGTAATGCAGTGTATGAACAGCTAGCTGTTTAGCAATTTCCCCCACTGTACTAGTCTCTCTTTCTAAATCTCTAAATGAAAACTAGTTAGGAAATTTCTGATGACTCTCTGATGACTCATTTCAGTTCTTAATGACATACATTTTTACTAAAACTGAATCTCTGAGAAAAAGGGAGATAGATTGTATGTATATTAATACAGTGTTTATCAAATAGTGGAAAAGCAAGTTTCAGTTCTCCCTTAGGTACGTTATTTGTGGAATAGGCCTTGTTCTCCAAATATTTAATAAATCCTAGTGAAATCCTTGAAAGCATTACATTTAAACAGTCCAAACTAACACATGGATTTTTGATTTAGGATACACAGTTCAAATCACTGCCTTCAGAAAGGGCTGAGAGATAAATAGAAGGTATGGGAAAATCCATCCCTATTATTACATTATTTATCAGTTATAATACCTAATATTTGAAACAGTTTAACTGGAAAAGAATAATTTAATTTCTGGAGAAAAGTGAAAGTTCTCACAACTGCACATTTTTTACTGATCAGAACAAAATCTAGACAATATTTGCATATTAATGGTAATGTACACATTCTTGATAATTTGTCAGTCCCTAGAATTTGAGTGTGAGATTTGGAGACAAACCATGCGCTTGTTAAAACACTGTTTTGAAGTAGTTTTTCATAACCTGAGTGAATATTGTAACTAATGAACCACTGATTACACATAAAAGATTACTTTCAGAAATGTTTGTAATTTTGTTCCCCATTTTCTTGTCTTCTACACTAACACATTATATAGAGAAATACATACATATATATATATTAATTTATTGGAAGCTTTGTCTTTCCTTTATGCAAGGATAGGATGGGTAGGGCTTTAGAAAGAAATGTCAAGAGAAACAAAATGTAAAAAATGCTTGGGACACATCCAAAAAGGCAAAAAAGTGTAGTTGAATTATTAATGAGTTATTTGTATATAAATTTAATGTGTTTGATATGTGGATGCGAGAGGCTAAACAGCAAAAGAAGAATTGAGGGACTGACAAATTATCAAGAATGTGTGCATTACCATTAATATGCAAATATTATCTAGATTTTGATCTGATCAATAAAAACTGTGCACTTGTGAGAACTTTCACTTTTCTCCGGAAATTGAATTCTTTTATTCCAGTTAACCTGTTTCAAATATTATTATAGTATTATATATAGTATTATAACTGATAAATAATGTAATAATAGAGATGGATTTTCCCATACCTTCTATTTAGAAAGTGATCTGAAGTAAAAGACAATCAATAATATCATTCATTAAGTATATATATAATGAGGTATAAGATTATTTATATATACAAATAATAAGATTAATAAATAAAATTTATTTAATTAATTAATTAATTAATAATGAGTTCAGTTTAGCTGTTGTTTTAAAATCCAAAAAGGATAAATATTTGTTATATGCATATATTTTAATTTCTTTCATTATATGCATTTGATAGAGGTGTTTTAGTCACTGTATTCTAAGTATTCACATTAAACAGGATCAGATACAACTGGATGAGGGTAGAATTATCTTACAGTCTGAGCTAGAGCTCCTCATTTCCTTTTCAGCTACATCCTTCCAAAATAAATAAATAAATAAATTAATTAATTAATTAATAATGTATGATTAGAAAGGCAGCTGAATCAAGGGCTCTAGATATCTCCAGTCATCTTCCTCCCTAACTGTGTCTTATGCCAGCTCTAAATGCATTTTTTTATTGAAAACTTCTCTAAGTTAACCACCTACTTGGAAGTCCACAGTTGGGCAAGTAAATTAAAGGAATATGAATCTTTGAGCGAACTCCAAATAGCTCATGGAAAAACAATAACTAAAACAAACAAACAACCAAACCAAACCAAACAAACAACCAAAAAACCCTTTGGTAAATAAAGGTCAAATAGCTCTTCTTTAAATATCAGATTACACCTGTGTAATTACCAAACCAGTTTTTTAGTGTAATATCTTCATTCTTATTAGATTTTGTTTTCATGAACTAAGCTACTAGTCCTTAAATGCTTTCAGCAGAGCCACTTTTGAACTGAGTTCAAATCATATGATTGGCATTCAGAGAATTGTATGATCTCATTCCCTGCTTTACATCAGATCATGAACAGAGGTGAAATTAGTCATGATCTTATGTTGCCAAGAAATTAATTTCTCTCAGTTTTTTGCTCCATAAAGATTTTTTCATTCTGCTTAGATGTCCTTAAATCATTGTTCACGGCTTGTAGCTCATATCTGTATCTATAGAAGTAAAATCTATAGAAGTAAACCTGTAAAGAGAAGAAACTAGTTTAGAGTCTAGTTTAGAGTCTAGATATGAAATCAAATTAACCTTTTTTTTTTTTTTTTTTTTTTTTAAAGTCCTCTCGATTTAGTAAATTGGTAACAGACAGATGATACAAAATAACAGATTGTTTTAAATTAGGGGAGTCACTTCAGATTACAATGCTTACATTTTATGATATTTCTAGTTATTATCACATGATGTAACGTAATTTGACAAAATGACTTATCAGTAACGTGGCAGAAACACCAGATGTCATAGGACCACAAGAATTGCCAGCCCAATTTAGTTAATGTGTCTTTTCTAGCCAACTCATCTCTAATAGTGGCCAGTACCAGATGCCTCAAAAGAAGCAAAAAGCCTTCTACATTGAAACAGATTTGAAAAATCAGCGTAGGGGAACAATGTCTTTAAAAATCCCATTCAGCAAATGGTTGTCTTATTTTCTGCAATATAAGTATTTACATTTATTTTGCCTTTGAAAACAGACCTATAATTCCTAATGTTGATTTACTTCCTTGGCAATATCATCACTAGCTTTCTCTGAACTCTATTAAAATCATAATCCCTGGAATTCTCTGCCATATACATGACAAGGAATTCCATAATTGATTTGTATACTTGAGTTGTCCCAATTTCTACTTCCTTACTACTAATTTAAATATGTATCCTTTCCATTTTATTGACTTTTTTTTCTTTTTTAATGAGAGAACAAACAAACAAACAAACAAAAACAACATTCTTACCTTTTTTGTAAACCAGTACTAAAGTAAAGTAAAATGGGCTCTCACTAAAGATTAATAAACCTCAGTAGGTTCCCTTTATTCAGCTTAATAAAGGTCCAAATAAAAGAGTGTTTCTCTGAAACACTGGAATGTTAAGTTTTACATTCCTTAAGTCCACCCAAAGTCTTCAGTTCCCTTCAGCTTTAATTGTCTTATTCATTCTCACTTGCATGGCATTTTCAGGTTGTGAATCAGGATATGAGTGGTTAGAAAGCTGCCTGGCAGAGAAGGACCTGGGAGTATTGGTTGATAGTCAGCTGAATATGAGCCAGCAGTGTGCTCAGGTGGCCAAGAAAGCCAACAGCATCCTGGCTTGTATAAGAAACAGTGCGGCCAGCAGGACTAGGGAAGTGATTATCCCCTTATATTCGGCTCTGGTGAGGCCACACCTCAAGTAGTGTATTTGGGCCCCTCGCTACAAGAAGGACATTGAGGTGCTTGAGTGAGTCCGGAGAAGGGCAACAAAGCTGGTGAGGGGTCTGGAGAACAAGTCTTATGAGGAGCAGCTGAGGGAGCTGGGTTTGTTCAGCCTGGAGAAGAGGAGGCTCAGGGGCAACCTTATCGCACTCTACAGGTACCTTAAAGGAGGCTGTAGAGAGGTGAGGATCAGTCTGTTCTCCCACGTGCCTGGTGACAGGACAAGGGGGAATGGTCTAAAGTTGCACCAGGGGAGGTTTAGGCTGGATATTAGGAAAAACTTATTTACCAAAAGGGTTGTTAGGCATTGGAATGGGCTGCCCAGGGAAGTGGTTGAGTCCCTGGAGACATTTAGATGTAGAGCTTAGTGATATGGTTTAGTGGAGGACTTGTTAGTGTTAGGTCAGAAGTTGGATTCGGTTATCTTGGAGGTCTCTTCCAACCTAGATGATTCTGTGATTCTGTGATAAACTCAAGTCAAACGTCAGAGTTAGCTCTCTTGGGCTGAGAGCTAACACTGGCCTGCAGCACTTCTATTATTAAATTTATAGGAAAAGGAAGGAATTATTTTTATCCCTAATTAATTTTCCTTATTAATGACTTTAAGATAGAGTATTAGGCTATAAGTAGAGGCACAGGAAACGATGCACACCATGTCATTTTTCTCTCTGCTCCTCGTAGTTATGTATTTTAATGAGTCTTCAGTTTGAGACTAAGATAGAACATAAGCTCCCATTTTTTTATTTTATTTTATTTTATTTATTTTTTTTTTTTTTCCAGCAAAGGTTAAGTCTAAAATCAAATGTATTCATTCTGGTATAGATTTGCTGTTCAGTAATGAAATTCTTCTTCTAGTTATATGTTTGTGTGTAAACGCATGGTCTTGCAGAAGGATAAATGGGAAACAGAAGGGACATATGATGATGTTGATTTGGTATGGTGTGTTCACCTGGGCCAGTGGCTAAGCCCGCATACATGTACAGCTGTTTGCTCACTTCCATCCCCTGCCCTTCCTCAGCAGAAAAGGAGAAAGAATAAGAAGAGGAGAAGCCAGGAAACTAGTGGGTCAAGACAAAGACTGATCAATAAGTGAAAGAAAGACCAAAGCAAAACAAAACAAACAAACAACAACAACAAACAAATAAGCAATGCAAAGACAATCACTAACCACCTTCCATAAACAGACTGATGGGCAACCAGTTCTGAGCCACGTCCACCTTGGAAAAACCCTCCCTCCCCCTTCCTTTCCTCCTCTCTGCTCTCTCCCCCCTTCTTCTACTACACCAGTTTTAACCACTAAACATAATGTTATATGGTATGGAGTATCCTTCAGTCAGTTCAAGTCAACTGTCCCAGCTGTGTACCATCCCAACCTCTTCCCCACCTCCAATCTACACAAAAAAAGTAGCTCCTTTTTATTTAAGTTTCTGTGAATACAGAAGTGGAGAAGACTTCTGTGATTGTAGCATATCTTGGTAGTTGTAAAGGAAGTATATTGTAGTATATAATAATTACTTTTAAGTAGAAAAGATAAAAAATAGTGTAGGATTGTGTACAATATGAGTATGACTTTTTCTTCAGTAAGAGGACTACTAGCATATTGACAATGACCAATGAACCTGACAGCCAGGTCATTTTAATTTCAGTCTAACCAAAATCTTAGGGAAAGCAGAAAACAAAAACAAAAACAAAACAAAACAAAACAACAACAATAACAACAACAACAACAACATAAATACATAAAAACACTTCTGTAGGAAAACAAGTCTTACTAGCATGTGTGTAGCTTTTTTCTTCAAGAAGTTTGTAAGTGCTGGTTTGAATACTAAAGTTATGAAGCTAAGTTATAAATTATTCTGCAGACAATTAAATAATCCTGTAGGGAATTAAATAGGAACAATGGGAAGAAAACCTCTGTAAGAAGGAAAGCAAAATGAATTTATGTGTCTTTAACATTTCAAAATTAAGCCCAAGTGAATTGCTATTGTTGGAATTGGTCTAAGTAGTTAAGCATTATTTCTTGCTTTATTAGAATTAAATAAAAGATGCCAAGCCTTAATGAATTTAAATACTGATGTAATACAGCTTCTGTGAGAAGGAAAACATTCATTGACCAATTCCCTTGTTTATTTTAGCTGAAAACTTCTGTATCTAATAAGATGAAGGAAATGTCCATATGTTATCCACAACATTATAATGATGAGGATGATACTGTAAAGTACCAAAAATTGGAACTCTATATAAAAGTGATTAAAAACCAAAACAGTATGTATAATGGGGCAAGAGTAAGTGTACAATGTGTTCTTAGATACAGTAGCATGTGAACTTCAAAGCAATCATGGGCTGTTATGTCTAATTCATAAAAGAAAAAATGGGTATTTTTATTTTTATTTTTTTTTTTTCATGTTCCTCAATAAGTGTAATATACATATGCATTTATCAGTTTTTGAGTTTTCACAGAATCACAGGATGGACGTGGTTGGAAGGGACTTCTGAAGATCATCTGGTCCAATATATAGAGCATGTTGTGCAGCACCACATCTGGGTGGGTTTTGAATATTTCCAGAGAAGGAGACATCACAGCTGCTCTGGGCAGCCTGTGCAAGTGTTCTGTCACTCTCACAATAAAGAAGTGCCCTCTTGTATTCAGGTGGATCTTCCTGTGTTTCAGTTTGTGCCCATTTTTCTCTTATCCTGTCACTGGGCAACACTGAAAAGAGTCTGGCCCCATCCTCCCTTCAGATATTTATACACATTGATCAGGTCCCCTCTTAATCTTTTCTTCTCCAAGCTGAACAGACCCAGCTCTCTCATCCTGTCCTTGTATGACAGATACTTCAGTCCCTTCATCATCTTAGTAGGCCTCTGCTGGACTCAGTCCAGGAGCTCCATGTCCCTCTTGTACTGGGGAACTGGACACAAGACTCCAGGTGAGGCCTCCCCAGGGATGAGCAGAGGGGGAGGATCACCCCTTCACCTGCTGGCAACACTCTTTCCAATCCACCCCTGGATACCATTGACCATTTTGGCCACAAGTGCACATTGCTGGCTCATGGTGTAGTGGGTTTACATGGCAAGGTTTTGGTAGTGGGGGGCTGCAGGAGTGGCTTCTGTGAGAAGAATCCAGAAGCTGTCCCCTAATAGATAATGGCCATTTCAGCCAACTACAAAGGGATATGCTGCTGGCCAGAGCCAAGCCAATAAATAATTGTTGTTTGGGCCTCTGTGCGAGCATGTTTAAGAAATGGGAAATAAATGAATAAATAAATAAAAAACTGGTGCACAACAGCAGCTGGGAGAGCAAGTACAGAGAAACAGCCCTGCAGACCCAAGGTCAGCCAAGAAGGAGTGCAGGAGGTGCTTCAGGCATGGAGCAGCAGTTCCCCTGTGGCCTGTGGAAAGGCCCCTGGTGGAGCAGGCTGTCCCCCTGCAGCCCACAGAACACCATGGCGGAGCAGATCTCCACACTGCAGTCCATGGAGGAGCTCCCAGTGGAACAGGTGGATGTGGCCTGAAGGAGGCTGCAGCCTATGGAGAACCCAGATTCCAGGCCAGACCTGTAGCGCATGAAGATGGGACCACCTGCTAGAGGTGATCTGCCCTGGTCAGGCGTCACCTGGAATACTGTGTCCAGTTCTGGGCTCCCCAGTACAAGAAAGACAGGGATCTCCTGGAAGGAGTCCAGCGGAGGGCCACAAAGATGATACGGGGCCTGGAGCATCTTCCTTATGAGGAAAGGCTGAGAGGACTGGGTCTGTTCAGCCTGGAGAAGAGAAGACTGAGAGTGGATCTCCTCAGTGTATATAAATATCTGAGGGGTGGGGGACAGAAGGATGTAGCCAACCTCTTCTCAGTGGTTTGTGGGGATAGGACAAGGGGCAATGGCTGCAAGTTAGAGCACAGGAAGTTCCACACTGACATGCAAAAGAACTTCTTCACAGTGAGGTTGACAGAGCATTGGAACAGGCTGCCTAGGGAGGTTGTGGAGTCTCCTTCTCTGGAGATATTCAAGGCCTGTCTGGATGCCTACCTGGGTAGCCTGCTCTGAGGAACCTGCTTTGGCAGGGGGGTTGGACCCAATGATCTTCTGAGGTCCCTTCCAACCCCTACAGTTCTGTGATTCTGTGAAAAGTCTGGCAGGATCTGCTGCCTGTGGAGGACCCATGCTGCTGGAGAACCCAGCAGTTTGCTCCTGACAGATGGACCCCTTGTTATGGACCCATATAGTTCTTGAAGAGCTGCTGCCAGTGAGCAGCCCCCACAGGATCAGTTTGAGAAGGACGGCATTCCGTGGGAGGAACCCCACATGGAGCTGGGGCAGAGAGTGACCATGAAGGAGAGGCGGAGGTGAAGCACTATAGATAGACCCCAATCCCTCATTTTCCTGTGCCACTCAGAGGGAGGAGATGAATGAGGTTGAATGGGGGGAAGGTGTTCTTTGGTTTCTTTCTTTTGTTTCTCACTTCTCTAGCTTGTTAGTAATAGGCAATAAATCTTACTAATCCCCCTGTGCTGAGTCTGTTTTGTCCGTGATGATAATTGCTAAGTGATCTTACTGTCCTTATCTCAACCTTTGATCCCTTTTCATATTTTTTCACACAGGGTATGAGAGAGTGGTTGTGTTGGAGCACAGCTGCTCACCTGAGTAAAAGCATCACACATGGTTGACCTGCTGTTCACTAGGACTCCCAGGTCCTTTGCAGGACAGCTTTCCAGCAGGTCAGCCCCCAAGCTGATGGGGGCTGATGATGGATGGGGTTATTCCTCTCAAGGTAAATGACCCTGCAGTTGCCTGTGTTGAACTTCACAAGGTTCCTCTCCTGGCTAGTAGAGAAATGCTGCTAAGGAACAGATTTCAGAGTAATGGTCAGACTTGTTTCCCAAAAATTGTTGACTTTAAAGACAGTTACAAAGCAACTTTTTGAGAACGTAAAATTCTAGATGTTATTTTCAAAAAATATATATATATTTCCCTATGTATAGGAGTTTTTTCCATCTTTTCTCTTTTCAGAATAGACTACATCTATCTGCTGTAAATGTGGCATTTGTATATACTCATAAATCAAATGCTTTCCTGTTAATAACTCTGTTGATTATAGTAATACAAGAGAGGAATTTGTTACAATTTTTCTCACTCAGATACCATGCTACTAATCTGCAGTAAAAATGCTCTGTGCTATATTAAAATTGGAATCATTTTACTTAATTTTAAGTAGTAATACATCCATCTAAGTTCCCTCTTTATATTACATAGACAGTGATGGGGATTTTCCCAAAGGAAAGTGGAATGCTAATTGGTACAAAACAAATGTCACAGAGGTTCTATATTCATCGTAGACTTAAACAGTAAAATATAACAATCTGTGCTTAGCAAGGCTGTGTATTTTTATCAGATACTGGTTGTATAATTGATCTGAATGGCACAACTAACCCATATATTATTTTTTATGGCATTTGGAAAAATGCTCTGGGGTGGCAGCTGGAGAACAGGTATTCTGGAGGATCTAAATATCAACAGATACTGCTGTTTAGGCAATTCAGTAGAGTTTCTATTTCACATGTACATCTATGTGTACATGTAGCTAATGAGTCTTAATATGCAGTGAATCACACCTTTAATGACCCAGTAACTTAGAAGCTGTACTAGACAATGTTAATGAAGAATATAGTATGTTTAAACATCTTTCCCCTTCTATTAAAACACATGTATACAAACTTAAAAAACTTGCCAAATTCTTTCAGTCTTCTTAATGATAGTGAAACATGTATTTATGGAAATTTAGTCAGGATGAATTTCTTCCTAGTTAAATATGATGATTAACAGAATTCAAACGGTTCAACAGAAATTACCATACTGAATCTAATTTACTAACTTTTTATTGATACTGTCCAATGGCAGGTACCTTGTATAAGTGACATGACAAGCACATTGCATCTCTTAGAACCATAGAATCACAGAATGGTTTGGGTTGGAAGGGGCCTTAAGGATCACCTCATTTCAACCCCATGGCAGGGCATGGACACCTCGCACTGGAACATGTTGCTCAAAGCCCCATTCAACCTGTCCTTGAAGACTTACAGGATTGGGGCATCCACATCTTCACTCGGTATTTCTTTCTTTCTGAAGCTGCAAAAGTAGGCACCTAGAACGCTGGAGATCTACAGGCACTGCATCAGCTGTTTTTTGTTTTGTTTTGTTTTGTTTTGTTTTTAGTAGCTCTAGGAAGATTTTCCCCCATTCAGTTTGTATGTTCATTTTTTGGAATCATGTAAACCTTTTGCTACCACAATACCATGTGGGAATATACTCCTTTAACTGTGTGTTACCTGAAAATGCACACTGCTTTATTTTGAGTTTATATCTGATGTTTAAATATGGTGTCGCTAACTCCTGTACATGCCTCTTTCTGAATGGGTACAATTCTTCACCTTTCTTGGGTCTTGACTTTCCTTCCCCACAGGAAGATTGTATGTAGTTTAAGGAAGGCAGGAAACTATGTCAGTTTATGCTGCACATCTGTTCAAACTTAACCAGTCTTAGGCATTAATGGCTAAGGTCCCTGGGAAATCCCCAGCTTTTGTCTCCACTCAGAACTCTGTTCTCCAGGATCTTCTCATACTTCCAGGATCCTTCCTTCCCTCAGGACCTTTACTTTCTTCTTTCCAGGACTCTCTCTTCCTTCGGAGACTGCTTCTTTTGGGGAAACTCTTTATGGCACCAGATCTCTTTTCTGGACGTTAAACTTGTGGTTTTCCCAGACTAAACAGTGTATGTGCAAAAACACAGCATGGAATCAGCCTCGTAAGTGCTGGCTTTGTGTCATGTGTCTTTACTAATTGGAAGACTCATGTCATGTCATGTCATGTCTTGTCACTTTTCTTCACATGAAGTGTTTATCAAAATGTACAAACAGCCAATGCCAGATGCAGCTACCAAGAAGTAGGCCTCTGTTTGGGAGTTCAAAACTTCAGTTCTGGACATTCACTTCCAGATGCACACATACACATAGCTGTCTACTGCCTGTCATCACTCACAATTTGAACAGTTCACCTAAAAACAAAAAAAAAAAACAAAACATACATGCAGTCCTTATGTGCATTTCTTAAGTTCCTGCGCATCTACCTCTCTATTAAATTAAATTATATAGGAAAAATTGCTTCACTATCTAGTGAATTTCTAAACACCTTACTTGTCAATGTGTATATGTGCATGAATGTACAGAGAATAGTCATTCTCCTTTTACTTTCATTATGGCATTCACAGTTTCACTTTGAATAGCATAATGCATCAATATTACTATGAAATGTCATTCAGTACAAACAGAACTGTAAAAGGAAATGGTTGCCCTGAGTGTTAAGATAGTTCTAGTATTAGGTTTAGCTAACTGAACTGACCGAGAAACTGTAGAACATGACATGAGAAGTTGTTGAACACAACAAATAACAGAGTGAGAAGCTAGCAAAAGTTGGAGGTAGTGCTATGAGGAATGGTTGTGTTGTACAGCTGGCTAAAGGGGAGTTATCTAAGAAATGGCCAAGATTCAGAGATAATTGTGGGGAGTATTGGGAATCAACAGAGTAGAAACACCTAGGTAATATTAGTTTTAGGTAAAGCTAAGAGGAACTAGGTAACAACATCAGAAATATCAAATTTGGATAAGAGTATAGCAAAACTGGGGCCAATGGAGAAAAAAATACAGTTGGGTTATTTATTCTGGGGAGACAAGGGTGGAGAAAGGAAGGATTAAAGTGCTTCGGGGAGAAGTATGACTATAGAAAACGAAAAAGGAGTGGAGGGGGGAGTTAGTTGTATGTAAGCAACTGGCTGGTCAGTACACTTGTCTGACCTGAGCCTCACTACTTTTCACTTCGGAATCTCATTCTCTGTCCTGCTTGCGTGTGTTGGAAAGTCTGAGGGATAGCAACTAGAGAACAGATTGTGTGTATGCCTCCTGAGATAACTTCAGTCTTCTGTGCGTGTGCATGTGCATGTATCTACCTCTTTGAAATAAATATACCATTCTGCTGTTGCCAGTACCTGCAAAAAGGCACTGATCCCTTCTCTCTGGTGACCCTTTTGTGAGGAAGTTGTAGGTTTCCATGAGGTCATCCCTGGGTCTCCTCTGTTCTAGGCTGAACAAACCAAGTGACTTCAGCCACTCCTCATATGTCTTCCCCTCTAGGCCCCTCCACTACCTTTGTTGCCCTCCATAGTTTTCAGTCATTTTTATATTGTGGCACCTAAAACTGCACACAGTACTCAAGATGAAGCGTCACCAGCACAGAGCAGAGTGGGACAATCACTTTCCCTGGCCAGTGATGCCGTGCTTGATGCACCCCAGGATACAGTTGGTCCTTCTGGCTGCCAGGGTACACTGTTGACTCATTCAACTTGTTGTCAGCCTGAAACCACAGATCCCTTTCCACAGGGTTGATATCCAGCTTCTCGTCCCCCAGTCTGTACATAGCCAGGGTTGCCCCTTTACAGTTGTGGAATCTGGCAATTGCTCTCATTGAATTTAATTTGGCTCATGATTGCCCAGCTCTCTAATTTGTTAAGATCTCTCTGCAAGGGCTCCTTCCTAATTTTTCACCCACTGTATTATGCATTTATCTAGCTGTGCACTGGACATTTTGTCCAGAAGGATACTGTGAGAAACTATATTGAAAGCTTTAATGAAATAATATATACATATATATATCAACAACTTTCCCTTGGTCAATTGGATGGGAAACCTTATCATAAAAGGAAATTAAGTTCATTAAGCAGGATTTTTTCCTTGTTAACCCACATTGGCTATGACCAATGAACATATGACCACAATTATTTTGCAATAGTCTGCATTTCACCTGTTTTTTGTTTGTTTGTTTTTGTTTGTTTGTTTGTTTGTTTGTTTTGTTTGTTTTCAGGTGTTTTTCAATAACTCACAGAAAAATTTTCTCTGTAATTTTACCCAGCACTGAAGTGAGACCGATAGGCCTATAATTGTCAGGGTCTTCTTGCACATCTTGAAAACTGGAATAATATTTGCCAGCTTCCAGTCAACTGGTACCTCTCCAGATTCCCAAGACTGTTGAAAAATAATTGAGAGAGGTCTCACAATGACACCAGACAACTTTCTGACTACCCTGGGATGAATCCATTGGGCCCTGTAGACTTATATGCATCCTGGAGAAGCAAATCATCCTGGAGAACAAAATCAGGACTGTCTGGGAGTTTATCATTACAGCAGTCACGGTCCTCCAACTCAGGCTCCAGGGTTCCCACAGCCTATCATCAGTGTTGAAGACAGTTGAAGAAGGCATTAAACATCTCTGCTCTTTTCAGTGTCCCTCTTTGTGAGGTGATGACCCTCATCAAGTAACAGACGAGTGGTTTTTTTTGGTCCTCCTTTTGCTGTTAACATATTTTAAAAAGCGCTTTTTATTGTCTGCCACAGTACTGGCTAGCGTCAACTGTAACTGAGCTTTGGCCACACAAATTTGTCCCTACAAAGGTGAAGATCATCTCTGTAGTTCTTCCATATTGCCTGATCTTGCTTCCAGTGGCCATACAC
The DNA here is from genome assembly GCF_009819795.1 of Aythya fuligula. NCBI lineage: Eukaryota > Metazoa > Chordata > Aves > Anseriformes > Anatidae > Aythya > Aythya fuligula. The sequence goes on along the minus strand of NC_045559.1, from coordinate 25,417,630 downwards.
TTTCTTTTTTTCTACCTACTCTAGAAGATCCCTGCTTAGGCAAGCCAATCTTTTGTACCCCCTGCTTGACTTCTGACATTTTTGAATTGCCTGCTCCTGTGCTCTTAAGAGGTGGTATTTAAAAAGTGACAAGCAATGATAGAGCCTGATGCCTTCAGAAGCCATTTCCCAGGGGACCTTACCTAACTGAGCAGCCTGAAATCTGCTCTCCCCATATCCAGCATTGAAGTTTTGGTGGCAGTTTTCCTGCTATAACTAAAGATTTTAAACTCAGCTATTTCATGGTCACTATGCTCAAGGCAGCCACCAATCACCATTTCATGCACAAGACTCTCCCCACTTACAAGCAACAGTTCTAGTAGGGTACCTTTCCTAGTCAGCTCCCTTAGTACCTGTACTAAGTTGTCATCAAGGTGTTTTAGGAATCTCCTGGTCCTGTTTGTATTAGCTGTGTGGTATTTCCAGGTCATGTCTAGCAAGTTGAAATCACCCATGAGGACAAAAGTGGCTGATCTAGAGGTATCTCTTAGTTCCTTAAAGAATGGTGTCATCATCTTGGCTGAGTGGTCTATATAGGTATATATTCTGTTTAAGTCCTTATACAGAGATATGACAAGGATATGGAGAGGATACTGTTTTTCACAGGTGACTTCACAGGGTTGTCTCCTAGCTCAAAGGCCCAATTGCAGGTCTTAGCTGAATACAGACTGTATGTCAGGACAAGACGGGCAACATTTCCCTGAAGCTTTATGTTACGTTGATATGAAGCTGGACATGCAGGAAAAGACTAAAGTTCAGCAGGAGCCCTTGGATATAGAGAACTGATGGAGCTGATCACAGAGGATGGATGCCCTTCCGTTCAGAGGGTGCCATGGAGACCTTTTATCCTGATCCCAAACTGCTTCTGCTTCTGCTTTTGCTTTTGCTGACTAGGACTCACATGCTATAGTGACAAGTTTCCATTTTCTAGTATATTCCAATCTTCAGTGTTTGGCCTGGAAATGCTTCCTTTCCTGAATAGTACGTTTAAATATGCAATGCTCCTAGTGGAGTGTGGGTCAGGAGTGAATACTAGAGGACTAAATTCTGAAAATAGTTCTGAAGCCCTAAATGTCACATAGATTTCAAATCCTGTAGCTTTAAAAGTTTACCAAGCTCCCAGTCTGGGGGTGGAGGTTAGGTGAAGGTTAGGATTTGATTTGTAGCTTAATGGATTTGTAGCTTCCTTTCTTAGAGACAGTCCTTGCAACTCAACAAAACTGAATCATTTGGATAAGTTCCAAGAGTCCTCGATTGCTACCATCCACTATCCTGAAGGTAGCACTTAGTTTCTGGTGTGCAAGACAGCAGTGTCTGTTATTTCAAGATAGTGTGGATACTAACGTGGATTGAGAAATTTCTAATACTAATATGACATCATATAAACTACACATTCCATGAAGCATTATGAAACATACTTAGTTCAAAGACTGCTTCAGTCCCCTTGTCTTCCATCTACATTTCTGATTTAGAGCAAATATATTAACCAACAGTAGCAATAAGACTCTGGTTGGTTGCTAATAATTTCTTCATAAATGATTAAAAATTATAAATTTCTAAAGTACATTCCTGGTACTTGACTATGGGCATGATCCTGTAAATTCTTGCAGTTAACCTAGTCAAGTACTTTCTCCTTGAGGTGTTTCTTGCAAGATTTATTTTCCTAATACTTTTTACAAAGTGAAAGATAATTTCTTGATATTGCAAAACTGAGACTTGCAATACCTGTCCCTTCTACCCCAAATAAAAAATGCATGACACCATTGTTACAATCCAGGCATTTTGCCAAATTATGTGTATCTGTATTAACACTCAAACAGACTGCATAAGTGCACTTCTGGCTTGAATGAAAACAGTGTTTTTCAAGCTGTACAGACATGACCTATCTGAAATGATGCCTATAAACACACAGGCACAGCTACTTTCCTGGAAATTCCCTCATTAATGAATAAAAGATAATCTAGTAGAGTGGCAACATAATTCTCTAACTGAAGAAGCAGCAATGCTGACAGATGTTCATTTGACACAGATGAATGGAAGTATGTTTTCATCAAGTTAAGCTAGGGAAATGTGTATGATTCAGATGCTACAGTGTGGCACTAATTTCTTCCTGTGGTGTTTGGAGATATGCAATAGACTGTGATTTTATACAAGTACGAAGAACAGATATTTATATTCATTTTCCTTTCACAATATATCTCTAATTCTTCTGATATTTGAGAATCCTTATCAGCCCAGTCAACAACATGTTCATCCCTTTTCTAATAATTTTCAGTGCTTGCTCATATGTAAGTCTTCCCTCCAAATAACATTTCTGTCTTTTGGAAACAAATGGTTCCAAAAGACCATGTTAAAGATATAAAAATGCAAATGGTTCTTCCACTGACAGATAAGACTTTATATAAAAAATAAACAAACAAAAACAAAACAAAACCTTAAGCATGTCTTAATGAAAAACATGAATGCATAATTTTTTATGAACATATCCCTCATGTTTTCTTTCAAAACCTACATTAAAAAAAATAATCATTGGAATAGGCTGCCCAGGGAAGTGGTTGAGTCACCATCCCTGGAGGTTTAAAAGATGTTTAGATTTAGAGCTTAGTGATATGGTTTAGTGGAGGACTTGTTAGTGTTATGTCAGAGGCTGGATTCGGTTATCTTGGAGGTCTCTTCCAACCTAGATGATTCTGTGATTCTGTAAAGACACCTTTTATTTTCCCCTGTAAGGCATATCAAATCTCAGATCTCAAAGCATCTTGGCAACATTGTATGATACAAAACATACTATTTTTAATTACTATGTACCTGTAGTCATCCAGATGAATACTTTACAATGGAAATATCTTTATGATTCATTCTTAATATATGCATTGACTAACAATGACTTAGTAACCAATTCTAGAAAAAAAAGTTTTTCTTTTTCAAATCTAGTCTCACAAAGTTTAAGATTTTTTTCCATATAAGGGAAATGACAGATTAATTCTACCAGTAGTTAGTAATTATAACCTATGTGCTTTTCTCCCATGTAAAACTATGCATATGCAATTTTTTTATGGCAGTTAAGAAGCACAGTGATAAAAAAATATTCTCAGGATTTCACAAGAGTATTTATTCCCTTTAAAGGTATATACATAGGTGTATACACCTTGCTAGACTTGGGATCCATTTGCAACAACACAGTGAAATCTCATAGATGTTACTGGGAAACCTGCAGAGTAGAGCTAAACATCAGGTCATTCTTATCTCTTCAAATTGAGGACTATACTTCCAGGTTTTCATACAGAATTTTGGCCAGAGGCAATAAACATTTGCACAGTTTAAAAGAGTATGACAACCAAAAAATTATGTTTTTTTTTTTTTTATAAATAACTGTCCTGGAATAACTTTCCATCTATATTTTCATTGATCAAAACATTAGTTTTGAACTAGTAACCAATGACAAAACAAATGTGTCTGAGCTATTCTTCCATAAATAGCAGTATAGAAATTCAGATTCTGCTCAGCTGTCAACAAATTGCTGTGTGATTGTCCAGAACAGAAGCATTTCTGTTTAAAAAAAATCACAGCTAAACTGATACCAAGAGAAAGACCAAGGAAGATCTGACGATGGATGAAGCCTTTAAGTTCTATTGCAAAATTCATGTAGATTTTTAGATCTAACTGGGCCTTTCTGATTGTAATGTCAAACTCTCATGAAAGATGTCTAGTGAGACTCTACTGTTTTTCTCTATGAATTCTAAATTACAATGACAATAAACTGCTTTAGGCATTGTGCATTTTGTGTTTATTATTCTACTTCACAGTAGACAAAAACACTTGTGTCTTCAGTCTAATGTTTTATTTTGAAGAGGTGTTCAAAAATAACTAGAAATACACTCCTTTTCATGTCCAACTGTTTAAGGAATATGATTTTATACAGTAGCTGCTATTCAGTGCCCATTTAAAGTGTCATATATATGCTTGCTAAAAATTTATACTTTTTGTTTCCTTACTACCCTATCATAAAACAAAAAATTGATTGTGGTAAACAATGCCCATTGCACATTCACATATGAGAATCCTTGCAATTAGAACATTTGTTCTTATATTTGGAGAATAGGTAGAGAGTTGTTGGCTGGATTATATATATATATATATATATATATGTATATTTGTAAACAATGGATTCACATTTTATTTTAAAAATCATGTTGAATGCATTTTTTTTTTTCTGCATATAAAAACGGTTTTAAAACTATTTAGTTTTTAGTTTATAGCACTTTTTTTTTTTTTTTTTTTTAAGGAATTCTATTAGCTTAATCTGAGCTATACAATGTAAAAAAATCCTGAAGTGATCAGAAATACGTTGGTGACATGTTTTTCCTCTTGATATATTTATATTGGAATAGGAAAAACAAAAAAAAAAAAAACAACAAACAAACAAACAAACACACAAAAAAAAAAAAACAGTAAATTGCTGATTGCACTTCATTGGTACATACAGTCCTGCTTGCTTGAATGATATAGAACAAAAATTGATGTAATCCCAGATATGTGCCCACTCCAGGAAGTTCTGCACTAAGGATCTGAGTCTCTTTCCTTTTCCTCACTCATCTCTTAAGTTTTTGGTTGGTTGGTTGGTCGCTTTGGTCTGTTTTTTGTTTTTTTTTTTTGTTGTTGTTTTTTTGTTTTGTTTTGTTTTTCTTTTTTTTTTGTTTTTTTTGTTTTTTGTTTTTTGTTTGTTTGTTTGTTTGTTTTTTGTTTTTTGGATTGGTTTGTTTGGTTTTGTTTGTTTGTTTGGTTTTGTTTTGTTTTGTTTTGTTTTTGTTTTTTTTTCCCCTAAGAATCAAGAGATTTTGTCATCACTACTGAGACAAGAAGGTAGGAAGGCTTTTCAGAGGGATCTGTACAGTCTGGATTGATGGACCAATACTAGCAGTACTGCTGATATAAAAAGCCCCTTCCCAGGAGCCTCATAGGACATTTTTCCCAGAAGTGACTTCTAGTCAGGTGATCTGTTTTGATTGCCTGGCATGGCTAGCAACCTCTACTGGTTTATTCAGAACAATATAAGACCCAGGAAACCCTTCCTATACATACACGTGGGGTAACGTTTTGTGTTGGTTAACTTTTTATGACCAAAGAACTAATATTTTGTTAAACTGAGCTGCTTTCTTACTACTCTATAGTGGCCATTTCTTGAATATGTTGTATATTATGTATGTATTACATATGTATATGTATATTATGTATGTATTATATACGTAAACATATGTAAACATAAAATATAAAGTGGCATCCTACCTGTGTGACATCAGAGGGGGCTTCGTTTTCTCATGGGCTTTCTCATGGGTATGCTGATATGGTCCTGGCAGCAGGTCCTGCCAAAAATTGATAGGACTGCCTGCAAACATGCCAGTGTGACACTGTCAAGAAATGGACATTAAATTAGAACATGTATGTGTATATATATATATGAATTTATGCATTGTAATATAGTCCAAGTAGTCAATATTCTGGGATGAAACATTTACCTAGTAGTTAAATATAAGTTTTAGGTGGAACTTGCAAACTTTCAATGGAATGATAAAATATATGACAGGATAAACATGAGGGAATGAAAGAAAACATAAATACTCATAACCAATTAACAATAAAAAGGCATTTAATACCTGAGGAGAGACACTCCTTGCCTAAACATCCACTGCAATACAAACACACAGTATGAATAAAAAGGTTTTGAAGAACATTTTTGAAAGGTTTGGCATAAGGCAGTAATCTTGATTATTTCCCCATTCTTACATTTCTGTAAGAATCCTCCCACTCTGGACAGCATGGCTTGCACTAAGTTTGAAGACTATGTTTCTTATTCAGCAAAGGATGTTGTTTCATTTCGTCACAGAATTTGTCATCTTATGCCAACACAGAATGCAAGACTGGCTTTGTGTTCAGGATCTGAGCTCTTTTCTTGTATATAAACTGTTGTTCTTGCCTGGAAGAACTTCAGGGAAAAAAAGAAAAAAAAAAAAAAAGTAAGGACAGGGTAAACAAACAAACAAACAAACAAACAAACAAAAAAAAAACAGTAAAAGAAAAGACATTAGTTAAAGAACTTAATATTAGTTAAAGAGTAATATTTCATCTCTCTCTGTGCTCTTTATATATAGATAGATATATAGTTTTTGAAGCTTATTTTATATTTGAAAAAAAAAAAAACACAATGCTTTCATATTCCTCAAACCACAAAATGTTAAGAGTTGTATTAGCTTGTTATAATAAAGCTGAAAACTTCCCAACAGAAGTAAATCAGAGTCTGTGAAAAAGATTTTTATAGGCTATTGGCAGGAGAATTAAATTACATCTAAAATATGCAAGGAATTATTCTGTTCTTCACACTGATACATGTGATTGTGCATAGCAGGGATGTAGCTGATCCACAGGAAGATATACCCCCACTGGTACAGATGGAGCCAGCTGTGGAGTATTAAAAAATCATCTGTACTCCAGTAGTACTGAGGTTGTATATTTCAATATTCAGAACTAAAACCTATCCTAAATTTTGTATTTTTGAGTTCTCTAATATATTTCAAGTCATGTTTTAGTTATGAATTGTTAGCATACATCAGCCTGCAAGATCTGAGCACTTGAAAACTATGATTATGACACAAGGCTGTTTTACACTGGAGTTAGGTAAGTTCATTCACCCACCTGGAGAAGGCTAATTGTCTGAAAAAAGAATTATTACAGCATTTTACTCAGTCAGCTAACTATTTTCTCGCTGTCTAGAATCAATATTCACAAATCACGCTTGTTAGAAGATTCTTAGGAATAGATTCTTAGGCAGGAATAGATTGGAAAGGGAGGATGGACATGTATAAAAAAAAAAGGCTGTCAAATAAAGCAGCATGTGCAAGTATTATCCCAAGGTTACATTAACTTAGTTACTACTGTTCCCTGTTCTCTAAATAAAATCAACATATAAAAATATTAAACCAGTATTTGTTTGGCCAGGCAGGCAATGAAATAAAAGCACTGTCAACTGGCTATAAGCATCAGCTGGGTTTCACAGTGTATCACAGGATATGAAACAGTCAAAAACAAATGGGTATTCCTCCTGCCTCTAATTTGCCCATTACAAGTCCTCAGCAGCTTTTCTCCTTGTTGCATAGGATAGAGAACCACATGCAGCTTTCCTATGTATGTACCTTAGAATCCAAAATTTTCTTGATCCTTTTCACTGTGGATTCTTTACCAATGGATTGATTAGAAGTGTAATTGAAGCCAGAGAAAAGTAGACTCAGTAAGTTCTGAATGAAAAAATAAAATAAAATAAAAATAAAAACACCTTCTTCACTGATATAGAGACTCCAGAAAACAGAAAGCAAGTTCCACTTTAAGACTTATTGCTTAGTATTTCTTGTTCGGTATGAAAAAATACAGCTGTTCCTTTATATATTTGTTTTGTTTTTAACCAATTAACACAGCTGATTCTGCTTGGTTTTATGGAAATAAACTCATGAGACAAGAGAAAAGAGATGAACTCTTCTGAGCTCAAAAACATGGAAAGTAAGATAACCTTATTTGCAGCTTTTTTTTTTTTTTTTTCTTTTGAGATACAAAATAAAAAATAAATTAAAAAATATGCAGCTTTTAAATTTTAAAATCACTATCATATTAAACAGTGATAGGTAGTGGATCTGAAATTTATTCACATTTCTTAGCCAAGTAAGTTAGAGTCCTCTAGCAGTGTAGATAACACAAAGAGCTTCACTGTTAATCTCTCTTTTTGCATACTGTTAAACTTTTATTTTTTTTTTAATTGTATTCTTTTTGTGATAAAAAATAAAACAAACAAAACCCAATAACAGTAACAACAAATACCTTCCCAAAATACATGGGGCTCAAAAGTCTGATTTCAGTTTGCGAAATCAGACACTGAGAGTCACCTGTTTCTAAATAATTGTGTTGCAAAAATACAACAAAGTCCATCAAATAGTCTGTGATGATAATGATAATGTTAACTAGTTTTTGGTTTACAAAGAAATTGCACAGTATCCTTACAGAATGGTGACCTTTGAATTCTTGAAAGTTTGATATCATTTCTGTTTATTCAAGGCACTCTATGGTGTGATTGTCCTACATGTGGAGACAAGAAAATCAAGTGTGAAGAGATATTGAGGTAGGCAAGTTATAACATTTCAGCTCATTTCAGGATTCTGAAATAGACTTTGGGGTCTTAAATGTTGGCAAATGGGTATGAGAATTCCAAAAATGAAATCAAAGTAGATGTGAATCAGATGGAAATTCTAAGTGTTAGTTCTCTCTATATAAATTTGTTTTTCTTAACAATATGTTGTTTTTGTTCAAACCTGCATTTAGCAACCTTCCTTCTGCAACATTTCTGCATGAATCTAGGAGATTTATCACTTTCTTTTAGGAAGAATCAGAGATACAAACAGCCCCAAATCTATATTATGCAATACAAATTGTAAAAGACCACTCTGTGGATTTTAGCAGAGACCTTTGAGTAATAAGAAAAGAAATAAACAATCATTTATTTTGATAAGCTTAAACAGATGAGGGAGTTGAACATAAAGCTTAAAGAAGATTGCTAATTGGCTGTGCAAATGTTGGCAAAAAGTAAACACCATCCTTCATTGGTGTTTTCTTATTTGTCTAATAAATATGAATAGAGTTGATATTTTTGTTCAGATCAATTATTTTCCAAAATACTGGAGAAGGTGTAGGTTTGTACTGTGCCAGGTAAAGATCAGACACAAAGACAGCAGGTATCTGGATTAAGAAGAGGTATGAAGGTTATGAAGAAAAAAGGTTGTATTTAGAAAAGCTTAACAATGATTTCAGAGAAAGACTCCTCTGAAAATAGAGGAAATGAAATTAAATGTAGGAATAAAGGCACACTACTATTCAAAAAGAGCTAGTGTTCTATTTATCTGTAAGACAAAACTTTTATTACCCGGATTCTTGAACAAATAGTAGACAGCAATTTACACTCTTTCCTCCACATTGTATCATCCCTGGATGATATAATCATCCAGAGGACCCTTTATCCCATTGATCCTTTGATATGATTTTTAATATATTCTGTTATAAGAGCAAACATCTTATTTTTATCAATTTCCAATCTCCCTTTATAACTCTCTTGTCAGTTATGTCAGTATGTTATTTTTATTTTGTCAGTTATAACAGTATGTTATTTTTAGTTCAAACCTATTCTAGGAAACCTATGTTGTATATTTCTTTCTTCAAAAGGTGCTTATTTGTATTTTCTTGCTTGTCACCACTCTTATTCCTTCTCTCCATCTTTCCGCTGCTCTCCTCCCTCCATCTAGTTAAAGGAGACCTGTGACCATGTCACTTCTTATCTAGTAGGGGAAGGGGTTGGTTGATCTTTGCTTAGAATAGTCAGCTGGACAGTCTCTGAAAGTCTGCAAAGAGGTCTGGAAATAGGTTGGGAAAGTATTGGCTCTGTAACTTCTAGTATAGCTTATGAAATAACATGTATGGGTCTTTGGGAGTCTTCAACAGTAGGTATTAGGAAGCTGAGCTATGTTGCTTAGTTGTGACTGGCCACTGCAGTCACTATGTATGATGTCTGATCTTCGACTATAGAAGCATGACTCTTTAATTAGAAGAAACGTGTACAGAAAACCACTAAGGATTTCAATCTGTCATGGAAGAAAATTATCATGGGAAGTGGTAACAGATTGAAAAGCTAATGGGAATCTTGCTATCAGAGCTACCTAAAGTAACATCTGTAATGATGGGAAATGATGGGATTAATTTATTTTTTTTTTTTATTTTTTTTTTCTGGGTGCAGGAGGAGTGTATGTTTCATTTTCTTTCTTCACATTCATGAAGTGTAATTTCATGTATGTTCACCAAATTATCCATATCGATCAATTCCATCACTGCTATCCATACTATTGTATGGAAATCTGCCCTGTTGTTTGAAGTGGTTTACCATTCCAATGTAAAAAATATACTCACATAAAAAACTTGCAGTAGCCAAACTTGAAATGTGCTTTCTGCAGATATCCATCTAAGGCACACAGACATTTATTAGAAGGAAGCATAAGAAGGAGCATGAGAAGAAAATAAGCTAATTCATATTTAAGCTCAGGCAAAAACTCATAGGAATTATTTTGTTGTATTTACCAACCTCTATGGAGTGGCATGCAGGAGGAGATAGAAATAGAAATCATGCCACGTCTCTTTCCCTTCGACCAATTTGAAACAAGTGGCAGGCCTACATGTAGCTCTCAATAACAATACTGAAAAATTCTGAGTAAAAGAATGTCTTTTTATGAGTTTGTTTACTTATGTAAAAGAACGTAAGTTGCAACCTCCATTCCACCCAGCCTCCCCATTAGGACTTCCACTTACCAGATGTCTGCTGGAAATACAACACAGAAGAGAGGAAACTGGCTAGGAGGTTTCTGGAGTGTGTGGAAGATAACTTCCTGACACAGTTGATGAGTGATACAACTAGGGATGGTGCCTGCTGGACCTTTGCTTGTAAATAGAGAAGGACTTGTAGGTGATGTGAAGGTTGGAGGCTGTCTTGGGCACAGTGTTTTTAATTCTTGGAAAAGTAATGAGGGGTGTTAGCAGAACTGTCACGCTGGACTTCTAGAAGGCAGACTTTGACCTGTTAAGGAGATTGGTTGGTGGAGTTCCTTGGGAGGTATTCCCGAATCATGGAATAGAATCATAGAATTATTAGGGTTGGAAAAGGCCTCCAAGATCTTCTGGTCCAACCTTACCACCAATACCACCCACTAAACCATGTCCCTAAGCACCACGTACAAACTTTCCTTAAACACCCCCGGTGACGGTGACTCCACCACCACTCTGGGCAAGCCATTCCAATGCCTAACTACTCTTTCTGAGAAGAAATATGGCTATGTTCCCCACTGTGTCCAGTAAAGGATAAAGATTCTCCTTGGCCCTTCTCTTGCAGCTAATATACTTGCAAAACATTTTTTATTCTCTTTTACCATATTGGCCAGCCAGGTTGAGCTCATGCTGGGCTTTAGCCTTTTTCATTTTCTCTCTGCATATGCTGGCAACTTCCTTTTACTCTTCCTGAGTTGCTTGTCCCATCTTTCACTGGACATAAACTCTCTTTTTCTCATGGAGACTCATCAAATGTTCCCTGCTCAACCACAAATGTCTTCTTCCCTGCTGGCTCATTTTACAGCACGCAGGAACAGCCTGCTCCTGTGCCTTTAAGACATCATTCTTGAGGAGTGTCCAGCCTTCATAGACTGCTCTGCCCTTCAAGACTGACTCTCAGTGAGTCAGAAGAGCAGAGTGGTCCAGGAAGGCTGAACACTCTTCAAGAAAGAAATGCTAAAGGCACAGGAGCAGGCCGTCCCCACATAATGAAAGATGAGCCAGTGCTGAAAAAGACCAGCATAACTGAACATAGAGCTGTGGTTAGAGTACAGGAAGGAAAACAGAGTTTATGACCTCTGGAAAAAGGGGCGAGTCACTCAGGAGGACTGCAAAGAAGTTGTGAGGCTATGCAGGGACAAAATTAGAAGGGCCAAAGCCTAACTTGAGCTTAATGAGGCTATTTCTCTTAAAGACAATAAAAAATATTTTAAAAATACATAAACAAGAAAAGGAGGACTAAGGAGAATCTCCATCCTTTACTGGATGTGGGGGGAAATATAGTGACAAGAGATGAAGAAAAGGCTGAGGTATTTAATGCCTTCTTTGCCTCAGTCTTTAGCAGCAAGACCAGTTGTTCTCCAGGCACAAAGCGCCCTGAGCTGGTAGATAGGGGCAAGAAGCAGAATGAAGCCCTCATAATCTATGAGGAAAAGTTTAGTGACACTCTTCTTAGATGTATGCAAGTCTTGGACCACAGGGCATCCACCCAAGGGTTCTGAAGGAGCTGGTGGAAGGGTTTGCCTAGCCTTTTTCCATAATTTTTCAGCAGTCCTGGCTATCAGGTCAGGTCCCAGTTGACTAGTGGCTAGAAAATATGGTGTCCATCTACAAGAAGGGCCAGAAGGACAATCTGGGAAACTACAGGCCTGCCAGTCTGACTTTGGTGCCTGGAAAGATAATGGAGTAGATTATTTTAAGAGCTTTCCATCCCTCAGCTCTTATATGGCAACCAGCCAGCATTGGTTTATGAAAGGCAGGTCCTGTTTGACAAACTTGATCTTCTACGACAAGGTGATGCACTCAGTAGACACAAGAAAAGCTGTGTATGTAGTCTACCTAGACTACAGGTCTTTTGACACCATTTCCCATAGTATTCTCCTGCAGGAGCTGTCTGCTTAAGGCTTGGATGGGTGTTTGCTTCGTTCTGTTAAAAACTGGTTGGGTGGCCAGGTCCAAAGAATAGTGGTGAATAGAGTTAAATCCAGTTGGAGGCTAGTCACTAGTGGTGTCCCCCAAGGGCTCAGCAGTGGGACCAGTTCTCTTCAATATCTTTATCGATGTTTTGGACACGGGGATCAAGTGCACCCTCTGTAAGTTTGCAGATGACACCAAATTAGGTGTGAGTGTTGATCTTCTTGAGGATAGGAAGGGACTACAGAGGGATCTGGATAGGCAGGACTGATGGGCTGAGACCATTTCATGTATGAAATTCATGTATGAATTTCAACAAGGCTAAGTGCTGGGTCCTGCACATGAGGCACAACAATTCCATACAATGATACATGCTGAGGGAAGAGTGGCTGGAAAGCTGCATGGAAGGAAGGACCCTGGGGGTATTGGTTGATAGCCAGTAGAATTTGAGCCAGCAGTGTGCTCGAGTGGACAGGAAGGCCAGAAGCATCTGGGCTTGTATCAGAAATAGTATGGCGAGCAGGACTAGGAAATGATTGTCCCTCTGTACTTGGCTGTGTTGAGGCTGCACCTGAAATACTGTGTTCAGTGTTGGGTCCCTCACTACAAGAAGGATATTGAGGTGATGGAGCATGTCCGAAGAAGGGCAACAAAGCTGGTGAAAGGTCTAGAGAACAAGTGTTATGAGGAGTGGTTGAGGGAGCTGGAGTTGTTTTCCAGTTGCCTAGAGAAAAGAAGGCTCCTGGGAACATTTAATGTACTTTATAATTAACTTTAAGGAGATTGTAATGAATTGGGGATAGGGTTTTTCTCCTTAGCACCAAGTGATAGGATGAGGGGAAATGGCCTTAAATTGCAGCAGGGGAGGTTTAGGTTGGGTATTTAACTGAAAGGGTTGTGTAGCATTGGAATAGGCTGCCAAGGGAAGTGATTGAGTCACCATCCCTGGAGTCCTTCAAAAAATGTGTAGATGTAGAACTTAAGCGATATTGTTTAATGGTGGATTTAGCTGTGCTAGGTTGGACTAGATTATCATATAGGTCTTTTCCAACTTGAGTGATTCTATGATTCTATGTATGTAACTTTATCAAAGAAAAACTTCAAAACAGCAGTGCTTCATTTCTCATGAATGAGAATTGCTGCATAACCACTGGATATAAACAGAGAATTTATTTATTTATTTATTTATTTATTTATTTATTTTTGGACATCACAAAGCTACAGGTCACAAAATTGTTTTTGTCCTAATCATTTTGCAGCATAGAGCAAATAACTTTTATTTACAGCAAAGAAATTCAGTTGCTTTCACAAGTGATAACAAGAAAAAAAAAAGTCTCTATTTAATTATTTATGGCCAAGAGTCTTATGCCATTATTCAAAATAGGTCTTACTCTACAATTGTTCTGCTTAAGTGTGACATCTCATCGTGGAAAAGTGTCTTACAATGACCAATGCCAGCTGTGAACTATAGGGGTAGTATTTGCTATTTAAAGCGTGTCAATAAACACTAAAATATTACCAGAAATGGTATTTGCTTGAAACTTTAAGAGTCAGAAAAATGGTTTTAAAAAGCCAACTTTTTCACATCAGAAAATTCTGCAGAATTCTGAAAATTCAGTTCCCAAACTAAAATTAAATGCCACAGAATTTCATTAAGATCCCAAAATGAACTGGGAAATTAGTAAGCATCAAACATAGATTTTATTGAAACATTACAAATATGTTCTTTGCAAGCTGCTTAAGTAACGGTTATTTTCTTATTCAAGAATACATTTCTATCAAACATGCTGTGATCATGTGGAAATGAGAAGTATTTCTGGAATGTTTTCTCTAAATGGGTTGTAAATCAATGATATTTTTGCCTGAAGAAAAACAAATCTCAGAAGGATTTTTCTTCATGACAGGATTTTCTATGGATTCTGCAGAAATTATATGGTCTGCTGCAATATTTTGACAGTTCAAAACCAGGATGACATTTGATATATCTGTACTTCCCTTGACTGTTGCAGAATGATCATGCACTAGCTAAAATGTAAAATTTTTATAATCTGTTATTAATAACTAGATGATTTTCTAATTTACCATTACACATTCCAATGATTTCTTTTACTATCTTTACAGTTTACCTGATGAATGAAATTATTAACTAGCCAGGTGGCCAATGCTTTCCTTACTTTCTCTGTGATGTTGTTAAAATTGGCATAGTATTCAGTGGAAAACCTTCTGACTAGAGAGCCAGAAAAAGGATGCCCATGTTTCTCTCTTCTACTTACATCCCCTTATATCTGTGCCCTTATATGTCAGAAAACACAGAGGGGAAGGGATATTTTTAACTGTACCAGATGGGTACAGACCCACCACATTTCAAAAGCTTACCAATGTTGATAACTCCAGCATGGGACAAGAGTATCTACCCTGCTGGCCAATACTTGATATAGAAGGTCTTCCCAAGTGTCTTGGAGAACTTCTAGCTGAGTCAGCTTTTATATCTTCCTCAGTACACATCAACCTCTAGCCTTCCTAGAGCAGGCCTGGGCTGCACTGCTGAATGTTTATTTTGTGATTTAAAAATCACAAAAGTAATTTTTTATGATTAAAAATTTAAAAATATATACAAATTATATGGATGAATTTAGCAGGGAGGGGGGAGTTGTACCCCCAACAGCACTGTTTTCTATTATAGAGAATGTTCTAAATGCCGCAAGATGGCTACACAATTAAGTAATCTACCCCTCTGCTTAGCTCAGGCTTGTAGCTATCCCTTCAAGGTAAATACCAATAAGAAATGGAATAGAGTGAAGATTTTTCTCCTTCCCCATGTTTCCACATACATCTTTCTATTTTATTTCTTCTCTTTCTATTAAAAAAAAAAAAAAAAAAAAAAAGGAAGAAAAAAAAGGAAACACTGTCAAGCTGAATAAATTGTATGAAGAGAATAAATTGTATGAAGAGAACAGGAAATTCTGAGGCTAATACAGGAGTTCTTCTAAAGGTTTTGTTAATGTATTAGACCGCAAGGATAATACCTAACTGTGTGATGGGATTCCTTTTCTAAGAACGTGTTTCATTTCTAGGACTGTAAGTAAGAGCAGTTTGATCGGATTCAAAAAGTATGTTCACTTTGTATCTTAACTGGTCTTTTTAACACAAGGATAATTGCTTATACCATGTATTTGATGCATATTCCATAGAAAACATAAGTTGGGAGACCTGAACTCTTCTTCAGACTCTTCTAGTGAGCAGCTTTACATCTTTGGTGGACCCTTAGACTTCACAGTGGATCCCATGGAGATAATGATTACAGAGATAAATAGTAAAGCAACTAGGACATTTTGCTTCTGCTTTCAAGGCCCATAAAATAGTGTACATATTCCTAATTAAAACAGAACTATTCATTCCAAATATGCATTTTATCTCATTTATCAAAGGGATTTAAATTCATGCTCTTGACCCTACCAGGATGTCCTTTTAATTATATATAGAAAACAGCACAGATGGACACGATTAACTCTTCAGATATTCCAGTAGATAATTACACTCTGTGTTTGAAATAAAGGTGTAAAATCTAGCCCTCCATTCTAGATAATGCAGGAAGGAAACACACAACTCAACCTGAAAATATATAATATAATATAATGTAGCCAAATCTAGAAAAAAAATCATCCAGAAGCAAAGAATGCATGTTTAGATATATAAAGAGGAAGATTGTAGGAGAGCACTGATTCAGGCAAGGAACTACAGAGCACAGTTTATTACTGTCCCAAAGAGCAGCCTCTAGTACGGTACTGTAGCAAAAAGGACTAATGAAATCTTTGAAGATGTATAACAGGAATATCTGGTAGAAACCAGAGAATGATTTTGCTACTTTGTAAAGCAGTCTTCTTGAATACTATGTCCTCATTGCAAAAGATATATGAATTACTAAACCTAGTTATAGGTATGGACATAAAATGAATAAGAAATTACAAATAGAGTCACCTTGAATTCTAAGAAGTACAGTTTTTGTTTGTCTGTTTTTCCCAACTCATTGTAAGGCTGAGAGATTACTTGATTTTTGTGTTTTAGTACTTGCAGATGAAAAGGATATCTGATGGACTATTTCGTTATTGCTGGCAAAGTCATAAAAAACATGGAGTGACATAAAGGTGAAGGGACACAAATTCATCATTGCAATAGCATGTTAATAAGTGGGCAATCACAACTGGAACAGATTATCAAGAAGGATGTTGAACTCATACTTACTTGAAATGTTTAAGAAAGGAGTAAATCTTTTTGTATAAGGTTATGACATACCCAGAACCCAAGAAAGTAAAGAAATCAGTGTCTGATCCCAAACCAATATTGTAATCCATTTTGACTTTGCTGGGACCATTAATTATGGTTCCCATGCATTTACTCAACTTTCCATGTAGGGAAAGTATTGCAGAAGTCAGATGACTCAGAAGGTATGAAGCTGAACAGAGGAAACAGAAGTAGGGAGAATAGGAAGGGAAAAGAAAAAAAAAAAAAAAAAAAAAAAAAAAAAAAAAAAAAAGATTATGCATTATATATAAAGAAAATAATATGTTTGACCTATAAAAATGATCTTGTTGATTTGATTGCATAGACGAATACTCTGGTTAAGAAGACCACTTTGGCTCATTTTGAGAAGATGTGCTTTGTAAGCACATTTGAATTTTGCAAGGCAAATTTCGATCCAAGAGGTACAGCTTATATCACTGTGTAGTTCATATTAGATATTGTCACTAACTAAATGAATTATCGAGGGCCTTGTGCTCAGAACTGTGGAGTTTCCAAAAAGGTGATTAAGAGCACAGGGAATGAAGTTTCTCAGCCTCCCCAGACTGGAGGAGTGAATTCCATCCCTATTAACTTCACATTGCTGAGCTAGATCGAACTATCATACTTAACCACTATTGTATCTATTGACTTTAAGAAGAAGAAGAAAAAAAAAGTCTACACAATACAATTAAATTTAAATTATTTAATTTCCACAGCAATGAGCAAATATTTGGCTTGCAGTAATCATGCATTTATTATATGTACAAAACTAAATCCATATTAGCACAAATTGCTTAGTGTTGCACTCATGAATGTACAAACATCAGGAAAATCATCATTACAGTTCAAATAGAAAATCCATCAATAACATATAAAAGAAACTTATACTCAATCATTATCCCCCAGCTGTTACCACATTTTTCAGCTTTGTATAGGAAACTATACTTTAAGTCTTAATCCTTTAACTCTTGTGGGCAACAAGGTTCTGTTTTGTTTTAAATTGCTGTATAACCTCTAATACTTCATTGTAACTTTAACATTCTGCTGAAGAATTTTTATTTTCCAAATTTCTCATGTGCAACAACTTTCAGAAATGTTTAGTAACTGTTTCTGGGTTGTGGCAGAATAAGGAAGAATAAATAAAAATAACACAATGTCCTGGTTTTGGCTGAGATGGTTGATTTTCTTCACAGAGGCTCATGTGATTCTGTGTTTTAGATTTTTGATTAAAATAGTGATGATAATACACTGATGCTTTAGTTGTTACTGAAGAGTATTTGCAGAGACTCAAGGACTTTTCTGATTCTCATGCTGTCCTGCCAGCAAGGAGGCTGGTGATGCACAAGAAGCTGGGAGGGGACATACCCTGGACAGCTACTCCAAACGGAGCAAAGAGATATTCTATACTGTATGATGTCATGCTCAGTAATATAAGCTCAGGATAAAGAAGGGGGAGGAAGGATGTTCAGAGTGGTGCTGTTTGTTTTCCCAAGGAACAATTATGTGTGATTGGCCCTGCTTTCCTGGAAATGTGTGATCATCTAACTGTCAATAGGAAGTAATAAATGAATTTCTGGTTATGCTTTGCTTGTGTGCAGCTTTTGCTTTACCTAGTAAATTTTGCTTATCTCCACCAATAAGTTCTCACACTTTTACTTTTCTGATTCTCTTCTCAAGGTTAAACCATAACACATCAAAAAAAAACAAAACAAAACAGGATAATTAAAAATATATTTTTTTGTTGTTTTGTTTTTGTTTTGTTTTTGTTTTTCTTCGTGAGTAACTAAAAATTACATAAAATAGAGCTAGTATTCCATAAGGCTCCATCTGGCTAAGGGTTCTTTTTGTCTTTGTTTTCTGCATCTGTAAGTAGCCTTGAGCAAAATTTCAGGGGTTTGGCCAAATAAATGCAAAACCATTTTCATGTTGTGGCATTCTGCCTTCATAATCATTCTGCCTTATTCCAGATACTAGAGAGCCACTTTTTGGATTCATGTTGGTCCACTGAAAACAAGGAGAATGAAGGTATGGGAAGGACTATGATGTGAAAGGTCTCTGGTTTGGCAACTTCACATTGTTAGACAGAAAAGGAAACAATGCCTTGCATGTGACACTTCTCTATGATACAAATCTCTGCAGTGCAATAATGGAGTCTCTGATGCCAGATGGTACTAGTAGACAGAAAACTACTGCATGTTATCAAAGATACATTACGGTGTTGTATATCATAAGGGACTTCAGGTAACTAAATGATGATTTTCATTCATTAGAGCCAAGAAGAAAGATGGTGTAATTTGTAATGGAAGCTGGAATAACATGCTATCCTCTGCATTACTGAGAACAATTTTCATATTTAATGGGATGGTGGACTCAGGACAGAGAACAGAAATCAGATAAACCTTTTGATCAGCTACTACAAATGACATTAGCATTCACTGTTGGGATTCAAATTTAGCCAAGAGAAAGCTATCTTTTTTTGTGATTTTGCTTACAAATTTGGGAAAATTGCACATTTTTTGTCGGGGTGTTGCTAATCTTGGCCTGTTTTTGAGAGAATTTGCATCTAAATTTGCATTTGAAACACACAAGAAAATCAAGCAGTAATCCTGCCTAGACAAAAAAGAGGTAAAAGAAAGTAGTTGAAATAACTGAAGACCCCACAGTGCTAATGTCTCATTTTAGCACTTCCTGTAAATAATATAGAATCAATATTTACTTCCTGTAAATAATATAGAATCAATACATGTAAAACATGTATTGATTCTATATTATCATAGAATAATAGAATAATCTAGGTTAGAAAAGATTTTCAAGATTATTAAGTCCAACCATCGACCTGACCTACTCAGTTGCATTACTAAACCATGTCCCTTAGTCCACGTCTCTTAACTATCCCCAAGGATGGGGATTCCATCGCTTCACAGGGCAGCCCATTCCAATGCTTGATCACCCTCTTTGTGAAGATATTCTTCCTGCCAATCTAACCTCTCCTCATGCAACTTGAGACCACTTCCTGGCATCCTAGCACTTGTCACCTGCAAAAAGAAACCAACACTGTCCTCTCTGCAACCTCATTTCAGGTAGCTGCAGAGAGTGACAAGGTCTTCCCTTAGCCTCTCTTCTCCAGAATAAACAAACCCAATTCACTCAGATACTCTTCATAACCCTCCTTTTCTAGACCTATCACCAAATTTGTTGCTGGTGCAACTCAATATCCTTCTAGCGAGGGACCCAAAACTAAATACATCATTCAAGGTGCTGAAATGAAATAATGAAATACATCATTCACCAGTGCTGTGTACAAGGGAACAATCACTTCCCTAGTCCTGCTGGCCACGATAGTTCTGATGCAGGCTGGAATGCCATTGGCCTTCTTGGCCACCTGAGCAAACACCTGGCCCACATTTAGCCACCTGTCTATTGGCACCTTCAGGTTCTTTTCTGTTGAGCAACTTTCCTGCCAATCCTATACCACTTATTGGGTTGCTATGACCCAAAAGCAGGACCCAGCACTTAACCTTGTTGAATGGGATGAAATTGGACTCAGCCCATTGATTCAGCTTATCCAGATCCCTCTGTAGAGCCTTCCTGCCATCAAGCATATTGACAGTCCTGCCTAACTTTGTTTTGCCTGCAGACTTACTGAGGTGCACTCAATCCCCTCATCCAGATCACTCAATTGACCTGTAGGTGCCGTGTGATGGCATCCAAGATTATTTGCTCCATTACCTTTCCTGGAACCAAGGTTAGACTGACAGACCTGTATTTTCCTAGATCCTCCTTCTCGCCCTTCTTGTAGATTAGAGTCTCATTCACTAACCTCCATTCAACTGGGACCTCCCCAATTAGCCATGACTACTGGTAAATTATTAAAAGTGGCTTAGCAAGCACTTACACCAGCTCCTTCAGTACACTTAGATGGATCCCATCCAGCACCATAGACTTAGGAACGTTCAAAATATGGAGGAGGTGATATAGAGTTTTTAGGGGCTTCATCTACCTCCCTATGACCATACTAAAGGTGCCTGAGAACAATTAGCATTGCTAATAAAGGCTGAGGAAAAAAAGGCATTAAGTTCCTCAAACCTTCTCTTTCAACACTGCATTTCCCCTCATAAACCGGTATACATATATTCTTCTTGATTTTTTTAATATTTTTCTAACATTTCTTTGTTACTATGTGCAATTTTTGTCTCATGTAATGTCTCTTATACCAGCATCCAGAGTGCTAGATAAAGACAAAAATTGGTGCCTGGCAGATGTGCTGGGAGAAGTTTATAGTCATTTCAGTGCAAATGTTAAAACTTCCAGTCTTTCATGGGAAGTGAATTTGAGATGTACTTATAAATGAGTGTGACATAAAAATGTTTTAGATCCTAAACACCATGGAAGTGATTAGTTTTTATCTTATTTATTTATTTACCTGATAAATCACAAATATTTAAAAGTGCACAGCAAATTAATTACTTGAAGGATTTTTCATCATCTTTATATATAAGAAACACAGCTAAGCTATAAAACCTATATGTTATTCTAGGTTTTTAAGAAACTAAGACACACTACAAGACAAAGCACCAAACAGAATTTTCCAGGAGAATGAAAATTTGGGTTTTGTTTTGTTTTGTTTTCCTAGCTTTTTATATATATATATATGTATATATATGTATATATACATATATATTTATTTTTTTTTCTGTAATTTGATTTGAGGATAAAGTGTAGCAGGGTATTACTATTAAAAGACTATAGAGATAATAGGAGAAGACAGATATAGGCATATCACAGTATGATGACATAGCAACCAAGCCATAATTATGATTTTATAAAGCTAAACATAAAGGGAGTATATATAAAGCATATTATGCAAATTATTAATGTTAGAGATAATTACATGTGAGAATAAAATAAGATACGTATTCAGAATAGTGGAAGGAAAAAATACTAAACCCAGATGACATAAAATGAATACAGAAAGGAGCAGACCTAACCCTGGCCACAGGAAAATTATTCTTAATATCCTTTTTCCTCACCCAGAATAGTAAGTGTTTATGTCCTCCGTATTGCCAGCTAGAGCCCAAAGTATTTCTCATTCTGTGTGTCTGGACAGCACACATGATTCACTTTGTAATAACCAAAGAAAAATATCCCTATGCAGACATGGCAGACATGTTAGTGATTAGAAACAGACAATGTGTGCATCCTTCCTGTGTCTGGTCATGGACTCTGGCATCCTCATTTAAAATACATTTGTCCTAAGTGATGTATTTTCTGCTGATGATGTACAATCCTCGTTAAATTAGTTTATAGATTGACTTATTTATACTTTACAAGAAGCTTAAGATTTTGCCATGTACACTTGCAAGCTAAGCTTCTATGTCTTGACTGTGTTAGGTCTTCAGAATGTGTTATTTGCATAGCAAGAAAGAAACATTCATAGCTCTGAATATGTATTCTATCCCTAGTCATATGTACCTATCTGACCTGCTGCTTTGTGATTTAATTCCCAGAAGTGCTGTGTCTGGACAGTGGTGATTCCCAGAAACATATTTCAAGGCAAGGCAAATCAATGACTTGATGGCTGAAATCTAATTTTTAGCAGTTTAGTGTAGTATAGGACCAGAGCCATATGCCCAAGAATGATAATACAATATAATAAAACAATAAAAACAAAAATTAGAAAATATTTCTGTCTCCAGAAAGCACATGGTAGCATAAATATTAAAATAAAATAACTTCACCATCCAGATCTACAACTTAGTTAATCTAGAGTCTAAATTTTGGATACCTGAAATCCCATTTATACTATTAGTGATTCTAAAATTGTTTTTCAGCTATTATACTCATGAGCGTATTTAAACATAGACAAACATATTCTAAGTGTACCAGAACATTATTTATTTATTTTTGTTTCTTCTGAAATTGCATTAAAAAATCACAAAAATTTGCTATCGTGCTGTACCATCATGTATTCTCAAAAAAGTTGTTTTATGTTAACAGGACATGTTTTATGTTAACAGTCTCACAACGCATGTTCTAACACTGTGTAAATTATGTATGTTTAATCAGAAAACATATCCATGATCAGCATTTATACGTGCATCTATATATGCATATTTTCTCTCTTTCAAAAAAAAATACGGGGGGGGGGGGGGGGGGGGGGCCATCTTTACCCTAAAATACATCTATTCTGGAATAAAAATGTATACTTCAACCACCCAAATTTAGTATAATAAAATTCAGTGTCTTAAATAATTAAAAAACTGAATTGAATAAAACTTGCATTTGTTTTTTTTTGTTTTTTTTTTTTTTTTTCCAGATTGATCTGTGAATAAACTTGCACAGCACTGATTTTCAACAAAGAAGGTATTTATTGAAAAGCAATTTTAGTGATTTAGAATTTTTCTGGGATCACTGAACATCTTAAAAGGGATAAGTAGAATCTTGAAAAGCATTTAATATCCTCAACACACTTTATATTGCTACAATTATATCGTTGTTCAGGTTTATTGTGTTTTCCATTTCAGAAGAACTATCGATCTCCAGTCTTCATTAATGTCATACAGTTGTTTTTATTTTGGAAACATTCAGCATTCCTGTGACAGGAAGCATTTTAATGAAATGATTAAAAATTAGCTTTTTTATTATACAAAATCAAATCTTCAGTTCTTGAAATGAAGTTCACCTGTATCATTGAGGAATTACTCCCAGAACTCCTGTCCCAAGAAGCTCTGACCTCTCTTTAGCTGTTTACCTGGGAATATATTTTTCAGTGTTATACAGTTTCTAACATTTCTGGAGATTGAATTTTCTGCATCTTTCTTTTAGTCCCAAGTTTATCTTAAAAATATGAAGGCTATCAGAACCACTGCATAGTGATATTCTACTGTGTCTAGAAGTCTCACAAGTTTTATTCAGCAAGGAATAGCTTCAGAAGACAAACATTTTAACACAATAGGGATACCTAGATGAGAAGAAAGGCAAATATTTGTGAAATAGTTGTGTGTGGTGTTTGCATGGAGAAGAATCAACATTTGTCATGGAAGACCTAAAGAGTGGTGCAGTATTCATCAACAAATAAGCAGAAGTTGTTGCATTTCAAGTACTAAAGAGTGTAAAAGGAATGATTACCATTTAGTATCTATCATACCAGCAGATGCCAATAGCACCAAAAATTCTGTAACGGACTGAGGAAAATTTAGAACCAGCTTCCAGAAAGCAGGTAAACTATTCAGCCATATTATAGGAAACATGTCTTGACTGACCTGTAGAAATAAATAGTCTTTTCAATTAATCTGTTGGGTGTAGTTGAAAACAGGAAGACCAACAAAATAAGCATTTGTGCATTCAGAAAATAAACTACTGTTCATGTATCAGTGCCAAGAAAATAGTTCTTTCCAGAACGTTTATCTCCATGCCACCTTTACAAAGACCTAACAGATGTTACAGAAACCATCATTTTAAAAGTTATTACAAAGACAGAACACTAGAAGGAGGAAGAAGGTTGCAGCAGGAATACTTCTTATTTATAACAGCTGCTATTGATAGTAGCTATTCAGTAATGATACTAATACTGCTATTTGTAAAAAAGGTGGTACACAGAGAGATCAATTTATATAAGGGCCAAATTGTTCCACAGAATGTTTAAAAGATGTGTTCAGAACACATCCCAGAGAAGTTTTAAAATCTCAGTGAAAAGTCAAGCAAAAAGCAAAAGAAACAGAGAGATGACATAAATTATCCCTTACATGACTTCAGGCAAGTCAGCTGTTCAAGGCTAGAAGATGGTCTTCATGAAGTTCTGCTTAACAAGTTGTGCACTTACTTCTCAGTATTAGAGATATCATAATTTCTATGGGACTGAGTGGTTCTTAAGCTTCTTGGACAAAATAATTTTGAGATTTTGTATTTTTATTTTATTTTCCATTCTAGTTGTTAGAAGGGGGCTTGGGAGGACGATGAGCAGTGAATGGTAAATTGAAAAAACAATATTCAGCCAGTGACTAAAATATATATTTTTTGGTCAGAAACAAAACAATTTATTTCACTACATAAAAATTGGGGTAGCTGAAAAATTGAGTAAATCCATTATAAACATTTATTTACTTCTGAGCTAAATATTCAAATATTTTAATTTATATTTTAATTTAAAATGTTAATTAAATATTTAATTTAGAATTGTAATTTAGAATTCTAATTTAAACTGTCATGATTTTGCAGATGACATTATTGTTCAGTAGCCAATGAACAAAGGAATTGGAATAATTTGATACCTAGTTATTAATTTATTTATTTGCCAAACATTTTTCAGTTAAGGAAATTATCAAGGCTAGTATCTCGATCTCTCTCTACAGACCTTTTAATTTGTGATATGTTTGTCTCAGACTATTGGAGTGTAACCTAATGAATGATACCATACAACTGTGCAGAGGTTAGGGTCTAACATCCAACCAGTTGATGATGCTGTTGCACCTTCCAAAAGTTTCAAAGATGACTACAGATTCAAAGATGACTACAGATAATTACAAAGATGACTACATTTTAATGATCATTAAAATACTACCATTTTCTTTAATGGAAGCACAACTACATTTCATTCAGGAATATTCATATTATCAGCTTATATGAATCTCCTAATGCTGTTTTAATTTTGTAATATTGATTTTAAATAGTAGTGTGAAAAAGAAAGAAAAAATGGAATAATAATGGGTCTTTGTTGTAAAAGATTCCATTCCACTATTATACAGGTCATTTTCTGGCAGTGATTTTGAATATTAACAGTGGTGCAATGGATGATATATATGTTGTAAAATTCCAGTAGATGATATATATGTTGTAAAATTCCAACCACCAATTAATATATTATTTTTTCTCTGAGACATTATATGGCAAGAACATTATGTATTAATCCTGTAGTTCTACCTTCTAGGGTTCTTCACAGTCATTATATTATATACTATAATAAATAATAATAATAAAAATAATAAAAAATAATAATAAAAAACAAAATTATATATAATTATATACTATAATAAAATTTTATACTATACTAATATATATGCAAAATATATATTAGTATAGTATAAAATATATACTAATATATACTAATATTATATTATATATAATATAATAATATTAATATAATAATATATAATAATATATAAAATAAAATATTATAAATAAATAAAATAAAATAATATAAAATAAATAAATAAATATTATAGATGAGCAGAATAATATAAATAAATATTATAGATAAATTAAATAATATAAAATAATATATAATTATAATAATATAATAATAATATATATAATATTAGTATATATACTAATTATATACTATAATAAAAAATAATATGTTAAAAATAAAATAATAATAGTAATAAACTCTTCACTTTTGCTGTCCCAGTGAAATAAATTTGTTAAAATTATGTCATTATTATATTCAGCCATAAATTTGTAGTTGTCATAAGACACTAATACTGTGGTGTAATTCTAAAAATAAATATAATATGTACACTGTTCTACATATTTCTACAATGTTAATTCATGGCATATTAAATTAGAACATATCAAATAATAATTTCAAACAAGAGCTCAAACATTCCAGAAACTCCTTTCCATAACGTTATTCATGTGTTAAAGCATGTCCACAATTGCTTTAAAGATACTTATTAAAAATATATTATTAAAAATATATTTTCTAACTGAATAGCTGAAAAAATGTCTATATATTTATATAGTATTAATAGTATGATAATTGAATATTTAAGCGAATTCTAGTATAAGTAAGTACAAGTGACTTGTTTTTTATACCTGAAAACTCTAATACAGAAATATTTCAATATAGTTATCCTGAGTGTAACAATATGTCAGTTTAACAAGAATGATAACAGTGAATAAAATATAACTAGATATCTTTTTCTCCACTGTGATTCAGATATTGCAGATCCTTTAACTGCAGACACATATGCTTAACCATTAAAATGCTTAACAAGCTAATTACTTTTGAAATTGGTATTTCTGGTCCAGAATTACGTGATTAGTGAGCTGTGTACTCTTAAAAATGCATAGAAGCAAAGGAAAAGAACCTTACTCAGCACTATCCTAAAAATATAAATTCATCTGTATTTAAAACCACACTTAAAAGATTCCTATAAAAGCTGATTAATAATCATACAGCTGCTATATATTATTGTTTCTCATTGCATTTAGTATTTTAAGACACTCAGTTTGAACTTCTAGCTCCTCAAAAAGACAGGTAAAGTAAACAATTGTCAGTACTTAACCTGCTTCCTGGATGACAGCATTAGCTGTAAAGACCGTGTACTTCACAGTATTAAAATGTTAGAAGAGTCTTCAACTAATACTAATTCAACTAACTTCATAATAATTTTATGGGCAGAACATCCTGATGGTATTTTTGGATGAATTATTTCTATCAAATAAATTGATGAGATGGAGACAAAGTGAAGTGATAATCAGTGACTTAATAAGAAAAATTATAGGGATAATTTTAGTGATGTCAGTGTGTCATCTTAAACTTCTTTGATCAGATATTGCTAACATGTTGGATCTTGGTATTTAATTCAGTTGCCCTTTGTCCTGCCACAACCCATTACTAATACCATTTGTACTGCAGTACAATAGAAATGTATTTGGTTTCCCTTGAGTAGCCATTCAAAACCTTTGATTTCACACTCTATCAGGTTTAGATCAGATATATTTCCTTGAGTATAGGACTGCCGTTTTGATAGATAACTCCTGCCTTGGAAATTATTTGCTCCTGAATTGAAGTTTGACAGCTGGGCTCTGGACAGTTTTTTTTTTTATTATTATTATTATTTTTTTTTTATTTTTTTTCTTTCCTCTGCATATTACTGTGTTACTTGAAGAAGTTCAGGGTCACTTGTTGAAGTGTTTTTCCTTAGGGTAAAATACTGACTGACCACCAGCTTTCTGCTGTAAATGGATTGCTTAAGGCCATACATGTATAATTGTGATATTTGGGAGAATATGCTGTACAAATGTATTGGATGTTTATGTTAGAGTAAAACTGAAGATAAAAGCAGAAGTTTTGTTTTGTTTTGTTTTGTTTTGTTTTGTTTTGTTTTTACTAGACCAAATATAACTATAAATATATATAAACATAAACATATATTTATGCCAAAACACAAGTTCATATGCTAATATTTAATGTGCTAGCTCTTAAAAGATAATGTCATCACTTGGCCTAAAATTTCTCAGCTTGGCAAACAGATAAAAGGGAAATCCACCCAAAGACCTGAATCCAGTTTTGAATACCTGTCTCCAAAAATACGTGGAATGACTGGAGAATGTCTAATGGAGAACAAAAAGCATGATCTAATGTCAAGAAAACATGAACTTCAGGGAAAGATTAAATGAACTCAAGCTATTCAAAGAGAAATTAAAATCAAGAATCAATATGATTCCATCTCTCAAAGGCATAAAAGGCTTATGGAAAGAGGAAGGGAACCAGGAAGCCGAAGAACAGATTTCTTGGGAAGTCTCTCCTGCTCCTGTGAAGGCAGCATGTTCTGAAAAGAAGCAAACATTCCCGGGTCATATAGTGGAGTGAAGCAAAATACACAAGTTACACAAGTACAGTGGGAGGTCTTGGATATCAGCAAAGTGGAACTGCTTACTGCAGTTTCTAACTGGAAAAGATATAGACAGTTGGTCTGGTGCATGTATGATAACATTATGGTCTGACATTTTATTCCTGCTATCTGAGAAAAATGAAAGTAAACAATAACAACAACAAATTGTGTCACGATGGGAAAATATCCAAGATAGACTGTATCCTGGATGCAGCAAGTGTGAGAAAAGGCAAGAAAAAGAAGATGGATAATAAATGTCCCAAATCTTACCTCTGGACCACTGCTAACACAGAACAAGCAACTATTTGTCAGAAACAACACTGCTGTTGCTGATACTGTCTTTGCACAGGGGATTATCACAGATAACCTTGGGAGGATCCTGCTGGAGTTGGGACTTAATGATCATCAGGAATGGTTCATAGCAGTAGCTGATCTATTTATGTGACATTAATCTGAGATCAGATTAATTAGAGACAAATGTGAGATTAATCAGAGATCAAAGTATAATGTTTACGAATGCTGAAGACTCTTCAGTATGGTATCTTAGATCCCCTTGCTGTATGGAACACAGGTGTCTCTGTAGCAGTTTTATTTTTGATACCTCAGTTTACCACTTTGCATGTTGACCCTTACAAAAGCATGAAAGAATGAATCAGAGCTCAAATATTAATGCCCCAAGAATGTTGTTTAATCCTTTGTAGATAGGAATTTCACTCATGATGAATAGGACTTCTAAAACATAAGTGATTCTTGACTCCTTCACAAACTTAACCATCCTCTCTGTCTAGGAAGACAGAAAGGAATTTTATATAGCCACCAAACCTTCTTGTTTGATCTCATTTAGTGACATATTTTTTCTCTTGTATTCAAAATAAAGGTAATAGTCTGACATCAAGATTTGATTTCCAGGTACTAGTAATGGGAAGAACTGCAACAGTATCCAAAACATGGTTTTCAGTAAATTAAGAATATATATCTAAGAGAGGCATGACAGCCTAAGTGTTCTTCAATTGTTATGTTCAATGCCTGGGGATAACATATTCTCAATATTGTGCAGATTTGTCAAAATAAAAATCTCGCTGGCAGTCAGCAGCCCTGCCAACATCTTCATATGCAGGCCTTGGAAGTATTTTGTTTCACACAACTTTTCCTTGTCTGGAATCAGAATGAAAGTTTTTACAGGATAAAATAAGAGGAAGAGAGAATGAACTAAACTATGCTTGTTCTTGTTACCAATGTATAATCCTCCTGATAGGTGTCATTGATCAGGAGAAGTCATTGCCTTGGGGTTCTTACTTTTTTTAAAATAATAATAATAAAAAAATGTAATGAGCTCTTCACTGAAACTGTAACTGAATCATAGAATAGCTGGCTTTGGGAAGGACCTCTGCAGATAACTCAGCCAAATTCCCCTGCTCAAAGTACGAACAGCTATAGCAGTTTTCTTAGGACAGTGTACAGGTGGGTGTGCAGAAGCTCCACAATGTCTCTGAGCAATCTGTTGCAATATGTGACCACAGTTAGAACAAGAGACTTTTTTATTATGCTTACATTAAGGAAACTCTACTTTAGTTTGTTCTCATTGCCTCTTGGCCTGTCACTGAACATTACTTAGAAAAGTCTGACTTTCTTTCCTTCTCCCTCACTGTTATTTATAGACATGGAGAAGATCTCCCTGTGCCTTCTGTTCTCCAAGATGAACAATCTCTTCTCTCTCAGCCTTTCCCTGTAGCTCACGTGCTCCAAATCCTTCATCAGCTTCATGGCCCTTCACTGAACTCGCTCTAGGAAATCTAGTCTTTCTAGTCTAATCTAGTCTTTCATTGAGTGGAGAGCCCAGAACTGGACCCAGCACTCCAGATATGGCCTTTCCAGTGCTGAGGAGAAGGGAAGGATAACATGCATTTGATGGGCAGGTGATGTGATGCTGTTTCTAATGCAGTCTAAGAGAAGCTGTTGGCCTTACTTGCTATACAGTGAAAATTATTGGCTAACATTCAAACTATTATCCTCCAAAACCCTCACAGGGCTTTTTATACAAAGCCACTTTCCATTCAGTAAGACCAGGACTGTAGTGGTAGATGGGTTTGTTCTTCCCCAGGTGCAGGACTTGCCATTTCCCATTCTTGAATTTCTTGACTGCCCATTTCTCTAACCTGTCAAGGTCTGTATTGGTTTCACATGGAAAAGCTTTGGTAGCAGGAGCACTGTAGGGGTGGCCATGGTGAGGAGAATCCATAAGCTGCCGCATGTTAGATAAGGGCCATTTACAGATGGCTCAAAAAGGGACATGTTGTTGGCCAGAGCCAAGCCAGTGAGTGACACTGGTTGTTTGCAGCTCTGTGAGAGCAGACTTAAGAAAGGGAAAAAATTGCTACACAGAATAAGCTGGGTGAGCTGAGAAACAGCCCTGCAGACCAGGTCAGTGCAGAAGGAAGGCAGGAGGTGCTCCAGACACAGAGCAGAAGTTCCCCAGTGGCCTGTGGAGAGGCATCTGGTGGAGCAGGCTGTCCCCCTGCAGCCCATGGGTCCAGCATGGAGCAGATCTCCATGCTGCAACCTGTGGAAAAGCCCCTGGTGGAGCAGGTGGACCAGGCCTGAAGGAGCTTTCTTCCCATGGAGAACCCCCACTGGAGCAGGCCCTGGGATGAAGCTGCAGCCCGTGAAGAGGAGCCCATGCAGGAGCAGGCTATCTGGCAGGAGCTGCTGCCCATGGGGGACCTGTGTTGGAGCAGTTTGCTCCTGATCGGTGAATTCCATGGTACAGACCCATGTCTGAACAGTTCTTGAAGAACTTCTGCCTGTGGGAAACCCATGCAGCATCAGCTTTGGAAGGACAGAATCCCACAGGAAGTAACCCATGTTGGAGCAGAGGAAGAGGGTGACTGTGAAGGAGTGGCGGAGACAAAGCATTAGGGACTGACTGCAGCCTCTGTTCCCCATTCGCCAGCACTGCTCGTAGAGGAGGATGTAGGATAGGGTGGATAGGGGGGACTTTTTTTTTTTTTTTGCTTTTAGTTTCTCAAAGTTCTAGTCTGTGAGTGGTAGGCAGTGAACTACATTAATCTCCTTATGCTGAGTCTGTTTGGCCTGTGACAATAATTGGTAATTGATCTCCCTGTGTTTTTCTCAACCCTTGAGCCCTTTTCATCATATCTGCTCTCCCTTTTCTCTTGAGGAGTGGGAGTGAGAGAATGGATGTGTTGGAGCTCAGCTGCCTATTTGATGTATCAGCCACTCTTTCCAGTGTTGTATCAGTTGCAAACTTGCTGAGGATGCACTCTGTCCCATTGTCTGAAGTCATTAATGAAGTTTTACCCCTTGGGCACATAGAGTCACTAGTGTCCAGATAGCTTTCATGCCACTGATTATAGCCCCTTGAGCCCAGCAGTTACGCCAGTTTTTAGTCCATTTTGCGGTCTGCTTACATAACCTGTACGTAATCAATTTGTCTAGGAGGATGCTATGGGGATAGTGTTGAAAGCCTCACTGAAGTTGGAATAAACAACATATGCTGCTCTCTCCTTGCCCGCTGAGCTAGTAATCTCTTCCTAGAAGGCTATTAGGTTGATATGGCATTATTTCCCCCTTTGCAAATTCACAGTGACTATGGCCAGTCACCTTTTTGTTCTTAATAGGTTTGGAAATGGCTTCCAGGATGTTTTCTTCTTTGTTCAGGTATGCGTATGCAGTTAAGTAAAAATCTGGATGAACACGTACATAAGTAAAAAAATATATATAATTTGGAATATTTAGAAATGTTAGTATTAATTATGTTGAGGAGCTTGTTTAATAGGTTAAAATGAAAGTACAGCATAATTCAAATATTTTGAATTGAAATAATTCTTCAATAATTTGAAGAAAAATATTTATTTGTTTATTGACAATAAAGAAATGAAGGATAACTTACTTTGAGCTGCCTTATCAGGAAAGGAATGCCCTTGTTCCTTTAGAGACACTTGAATGATAGATACAAAGAATGGTAGGTAGTAGAATCACTCAGATAAGGGTATTCTATCTGCCAACGTTTGATGATAAGCTTAGGGGAGCTCTCCTCTTGCCCAAATAACAAGGCATAGAAATACTTTTCTAATTTGTTTCACAAAACTTGCAATGTGTAAAAAAAACTTTGACAATATTAGTTGACCCAAGGTAACATTGCTTACTTTGAGAGATTTTTTTTTGTCTTTTTTTTTTATATAGATGATTGGGAAAAAAAAGGAAGAACAAAAACAAAGGAGAAAAAAAATAGTAAAAAGTAGTTAGTATTTTATGGAACATGTTGCTTTGTGAAAGAATTGATGCAATCATCAAAATGTTTAGGATTCAGACAAAAAAAAAAGTTTTTATCTAGAAAATTATTTTTTTTTCCTATAAAAATTTCAATAGGAAATCTCATATAGAAAAGCATTTTTATAGGGCTTTGTAGCAATTCTGATTATAGGCCCCATTGCAAACAGAGTACTGAAAGAATAAATCTCAAAGATCTGTGAAATTCTACTTCCTCAGCCACCTGAGGCAAATAAAAAAATAATGAGCACAAGCAGTACAATATAATTAGGAGTATGTTTTCTTTTTCATTATTAGTATCGCTGTAATACAGAACAAAAAAAAAAATCTGTTCACACTGCTCATAAACTTCCAAAACTAGTCACTACTTCAGCACTTCCAGGATGTGAAATTTTAGTTTATGCTAATCTAGTTGCCAGCATTTGGGAATAAAAACAACAGCAACAACAAAAAGATAAATAAATAATCTTCACATATTATAGTGTTGCTTACATCAATAAGGAATTATTCTCAGATATAGAAAACAGAGTCAGAATGCAATTGTTAAGTGATCATATGCCTTGTATCAGTAGACTGTATATGCTGCCTCACTCATGTTTGTTCAGGCTAACCCCTTGTGGTGGCATGTCCTGACTTCTTGGTTCTGCTCTTTTCCCATGTGTTGGTATAGCTCTGCTCTTCCCCTCCTTCTTCTAAGGCTCTTGCTCTCATTCTGCCTTGTGTTCTGCACATGAGAGAGGGTAAGACTGCAGCCAGGAAGTACAGAAGCTGAGGATTTATGTGTTTCCATAGGATATAAACTTTTGTATGTGAAAAAAAAAAGGAGTACCAAAAGTCTAGGTATTACTAGCTGCCCAGCTTTGTGAGACAAAGTAATGTGGATTTCCCTGGAAACAAAGCATGAACAAAACAAGAAAACCTAGTAGTCTCTGAGAAAAATTATGGTTTTGGCAGGTTTGTCTGACTTAGCAGTAAAAAAGCACCTCATTCAATCTTTTATTAAACCAAGTGCACCACAGGATGAATTATACTCATGAGAAAACTCAATGTGTGTTCCACAGTGCTGTACCATTCAGAAGCATAAGCAGTAAGTTCAAGATGTCTGGAGGCCCTCAATTTTGGTTTCTGCTCAAGAACCCATTTCTTTTGTTCTGCTTAAGGACATCTTTAAATAAGGCAACTGGATGTGAAAGAAGACTAGAGAGAGAGAGAGAAAGAGAGAAAAAGAGAGAGGGAGATGGAAGGGGAGGGGATGGGAGATACACAGATCTTAACTGGCAGGAAGTCTTCTTCTCTGTGTCTTCCTGTTCCTTTCTTTAATTAAAAAGAAAAAAAAAAAAAAAAAAAAAAAAAAAAAAAAAAAAAAAGGAGTTATAAAAAGGAGTTATGATATGTTGGATATGTTGTATCATATTTTTAAGAAACTGATAATTTTTAAATTAATTGTAACAACGTATTTTCTCAAAGTCTTTTTAATCAATGACTTTTGTAACAAGGCAGCAATGTTGATATTGCAATTAACTGTCACAACTAACCTAAATAGAAGATAAACAGAAAGGCTTCCTTTATATTCATGTTTTTTGGATATAACTAATGTATCTGAAAAGGAACAATCACAGCAAAAATGAGATTTTGCAGCATCTGCATTTCTGGTAGAATTGAAATAATCAATATATCTGATTAACTGAAATTTAATTTCAGTTAACAGATTCCAAAACTTGGACTTTGATGTAAAATAGATTCATTATCAGGTTAAACTTAATTCATATTTTTGGTCTTCATGTAATGGGACTATAAAAATTAAAAGGAATTTTTAAAGAAAAAATAAAATTAAAGCTTTTTCAACATTTTATAAGAATAACAGTTTCCCTTTCAATTAGCTTATTCCTCGATGGCAAGAAACAACATAGAACCAGCAGGAGGCTGGTTAACACAAGGGAGATCAAAGATGAGAAAACAAGTCAGTCATTTTAAAACAGAATTGTAGGAAATACTCAGATGCTCACACATGAAGAAACTGGATAGTAACAAAGAAAGGAAAAGGAACAAAAGGAGAATTTTATTATTATTATTATATATATTTTGTAATGGAAGATTAAATTGGCACATTAGGCAACATGGGCTTGTGTCTAGGGGATAGTTCAGATGCAATAGGAAGAAGAGTCCTATGCTCAGCAGTACAAACAGATGTTTGAAAACATCCAGCATTTAACAGTGGTATGGCTGTGATAGTAACTGCTGTTTGTGTATGTGAACTGTCTTTGATCTACTTAATGTGTAGTAAACACTATGTTATGGATTTGCAAACAAATTTAATATAGCTTTCTTATATAGGCCAACTCTCAGTGTAGATATCTGAATTTGACCTACCACAATGTGCTGTAGGGTTCCTTTCTTTTGGATTCTATTGAAGGTGAGATATTTGCTTCTCTATTTCTGTTTCTCTCTGCCATTTTTTTCCTTAAATCTCTTTCCCATTTTTTGCATATACAGCACTTATCTTTTCATACCAAAACTATTCAGTGTTTTCTATAAATTAATATTGCTCTTCTGAAACCTATTTCCTGTAATATGTACATCTTTTTTTTTCTGCTGCTTAGAAATCCATTTTAAGGATTTTATTTTAAAATACAGAGGAGATACAATACAAAAGATATTAAAGGAAGTCCTGTACATACAAAAAATGAAAACTTCAACAATCAAGCTCTGTCTTCACATCTAAGATCAGAATATTCCCCACAGTGCCAGATTTAGTACTACTTTTCTTTCTATCGTTTATAAAAAAAATAGACAATTTCTAGTTGTTGTTTTTTTTTTTTTCTTTCATTTTCTTTCTTCCCCCCTTTCTTTCTCTCTCCCCTCTCATTCTCTCTTTCTCTCTTCCTCCCCTTTCTTCTTCCTTAATCCCCCTCCTTTCCTTCCTCTCCCTTCCTTTCCCCCTCTCTCTTCTCCTTTCCTCCCCCCTTTCTCTCCCCCTCCCTCTTTCTCTCCCCCTCCCTCTTTCTCTCTTCCCTTCCCTGGCCCCCTCCCTCTCCCTCACCTTTTCTTCCCCTCAATAACTCTTTCTCCCTTTCCACCTACCTCTTTCCCTCTCTCCTCCCCTCTTCCCCTTATTCTTCCCCTCCCTTTTCTTCCCTCTCCCCTCTTTTCCTTTCTTTCTCTCCC